>NC_060186.1:64330389-64409510 GCF_021184085.1 Oncorhynchus gorbuscha | reverse complement strand
TGTACTTTTCCTCAGCCAACAAGATGAGTAGCGAACAGAAAAATAGCCTGTCAATTCACTATAGTAGAAATGTTTAGTCTACCTATTCCATTGGGCAGCTGGTTGAGAAAGAAATAGCCTATTCCAAACAGACTCTGGGACAGTTGTGGGATGATAGATCCCAAAATCATACAACCAGCAGGCCCAGGATACATAAAATAAACCTGTTAAAAAGCAATGAGGCTGATGCAACAGATCAGAAAGTTTATTCACGTTATAACCGCTGCAATGCACACAAGGCAGGAGGCGACGTGTGAATGTTCCTTCCATGATGCAATTAGTAGGACAACACCAGTGTTAAAGAGGTACTGCACATGGGAGCGGTTTCATGTGACAGACATGAAAATATCCATTAGAAATGCTGAAAGATAGATCTAATAGGCTAATTTGAAGCAAGGTAAGACATGTCTCATATGTATTAAAACATTCAGGTTTTAAACAATTTAAGTATATTTTTTCAGAATCCATACTGCCTCCAACTCATTGCAGTGGTGTGTGACGCGCTGATGAAGCCTGCCTTCCATTGACATTTGATGCCGCGTTCAAAACAACTGGGAACTTGGAAATCTCCAACTACCGACGGCAGTGCGTTCAAGAAAACTGGGATCAAGGACTGGGGAAAATTATTTTGAACGGTCATCCAACTCGGAATTCCAACTCGGGAACTCAGGCCTCTTTGTAGAGCTCTGACTTTCCGACCTGAACTGACATCATTTAAAACATGTATTTCACCTTTATTTAACCAGGTAGGCTAGTCGAGAACACCTTTATTTAACCAGGTAGGCTAGTCGAGAACACCTTTATTTAACCAGGTAGGCTAGTCGAGAACACCTTTATTTAACCAGGCTAGGTCGAGAACACCTTTATTTAACCAGGTGGGCTAGTTGAGAACACCTTTATTTAACCAAGTAGGCTAGTTGAGAACACCTTTATTTAACCAGGTGGGTTGAGAACACCTTTATTTAACCAGGTAGGCTAGTTGAACACCTTTATTTAACCAGGTGGGCTAGTTGAGAACAACCAGGTAGGCTTTGATTTAACCAGGTAGGCTAGTTGAGAACACCTTTATTTAACCAGGTAGGCTAGTTGAGAACCACCTTTATTTAACCAGGTAGGCTAGTTGAGAACAACCTTTATTTAAACCAGGTAGGCTAGTTGAGAACACCTTTATTTAACCAGGTAGGCTAGTTGAGAACACCTTTATTTAACCAGGTAGGCTAGTTGAGAACCCCTTTATTTAACCAGGTAGGCTAGTTGAGAACCCCTTTATTTAACCAGGTAGGCTAGTTGAGAACCCCTTTATTTAACCAGGTAGGCTAGTTGAGAACCCCTTTATTTAACCAGGTAGGCTAGTTGAGAACCCCTTTATTTAACCAGGTAGGCTAGTTGAGAACCCAGGTAGGCTTTGAGAACCCCTTTAACCAGGTAGGCTAGTTGAGAACCCCTTTATTTAACCAGGTAGGCTAGTTGAGAACCCCTTTATTTAACCAGGTAGGCTAGTTGAGAACCCTTTATTTAACCAGGTAGGCTAGTTGAGAACACCTTTAAACCAGGTAGGCTAGTTGAGAACCCCTTTATTTAAACCAGGTAGGCTAGTTGAGAACCCTTTATTTAACCAGGTAGGCTAGTTGAGAACACCTTTATTTAACCAGGTAGGCTAGTTGAGAACACCTTTATTTAACCAGGTAGGCTAGTTGAGAACACCTTTATTTAACCAGGTAGGCTAGTTGAGAACACCTTTATTTAACCAGGTAGGCTAGTTGAGAACACCTTTATTTAACCTAGTTGAGAACACCTTTAGGTAGGCTAGTTGAGAACACCTTTATTTAACCAGGTAGGCTAGTTGAGAACACCTTTATTTAACCAGGTAGGCTAGTTGAGAACACCTTTATTTAACCAGGTAGGCTAGTTGAGAACACCTTTATTTAACCAGGTAGGCTAGTTGAGAACACCTTTATTTAACCAGGTAGGCTAGTTGAGAACACCTTTATTTAACCAGGTAGGCTAGTTGAGAACACCTTTATTTAACCAGGTAGGTTAGTTGAGAACAAGTTCTCATTTACAACTGCGACCTGGCGAGGTCATGATTTGAACTCGTATTTTCCAGAGTTCCCAGACGTCTTGAAAGCACCACAAGATGCTACAGAAGCAGCTCTTGCACTGTCTGACAAATTTTCTAATTAAAGGCTCTGTATCTGTATAAATAACGATAAACAAGACACATAACAAATATACTGTACACAGGCGGCAATTTATTTCCACTAATAATATAATAATAATAAATGCCATTTAGCAGACGCTTTTATCCAAAGCGACTTACAGTCATGTGTGCATACATTCTACGTATGGGTGGTCCCGGGAATCGAACCCACTACCCTGGCGTTACAAGCACCATGCTCTACCAACTGAGCTACAGAAGGACCACTAAATTATGCAAATGAACCTATAAGCATGACCAGTCAAATGTATTTACACCGACTGTTTTTTCCATCAATGAAGAGGCTAAAAATCATTATTTTGCAATGGGATTTCTTCTTCTCTCGGCTTAAAAAAAAAAGTACCGACTAACGGAAATGCTGGTGTGTGTGTACGTCTTTGTGTGTGTGGGCGTGTGTGCCCTGAATAACGCAATGATTTCTAAATGCCATAAAGGAGACAGCCCCTACATGTGTGTGTTTGTGTCTTCATGTCCAGCGAGAGGACCGTCATTAGGGTAGGATTAGTTGTGTCACTGCTGCACAAAGACACAGAGCTACAGGCCATAGATCAAGTTTCAGGCTAACCTTGTTTGAGATGCACTAATTCTAATGGGCGCCATGTTGACACCCAAAACTCAGAGATAATGACATTCTAGTTAGGATAGAAATGGCAGTGTGTTTTATTTAAGTGATAATGCCTGAGAAGCCATTGTTGATGATATGGCATGGGTGTTGTTACTGTAGGCCCAGACGAAGTCGAGGGCCGGCAAACCGTGCCAATATATCCTCCAAACACCGGCCTCGGGGGCATTATTCACTTTTATATAACGGGTTACCAACATATTCAAATAATGATTGACATTTTCAAATGAATTTACTCATACTATGTCATCCTTCCATGAGATATAGTCCCGACACAAATCTAAGGTTGCTACTCAAGCCAGCTGGTCGGTTCAGTTGCCAGAGACCCAGACGTTAAGTCTTTTTGTTCTGAATCTATAGAGGCGCTTGTTCAAAATGTTCCATTGCCATACTGTTTCGCAACATTGTTATCCCTTGCTTGCTAGCTAGCTAACTACCGGTAACTTACAGTCACGTCAAACAGTGCAGCCAGAATAACAGCCATGTAGCTGCATTTGCGTTTGTTTAAACGGTTTTCTAGTGACATTTGGATAAATCCATAACAATGAGCTAATGATACACGATTTCACCTGGCAAAGAAAATGTGCTCTCGTCAGGACACTTGTTCAGAGGAGCCAGCCAACAACACAGCTAACACAATCACTTCAAACTGTAATGAATACTCTGGGAGAGTGCGGCAGGTGTTAATTTCGCATTCGCTGAAGGCAGCAATCGTGGTCACCGGCAGGCAATGGTCATGCACAGGTAGGTGAATCAAAACTAGGACTGAAGGATATAACTGGTTCTCACAAACAAGCTAGGACAAGGCTTAGTAGAGTGAAAATGAACAATACCTCAAAGGCACAAATAGAATGAACTGAACTAAATAAGGAGCTGAGAGACCAGGTGAGTAACTAACAGGTGCAATCAATGAACAAAAATGAAAGACAGGGCTACGTTCAAGAACACAAAGAAACAAGGCTACATTCAAGAACACAAGGTTGACTAAGAAAATATATACAGAACCTTACACAAACTGAAGCTGGAAAGACTGCAAACAAGCTGCATTGTGTTTTGTGTTACCTGTTTTCTATTGACATTTCTTTGTATACATCCAGAAAAAGGATGCCAGCTGATTCATGATTTCGACTGGCTGAGAAAAGCTGTCTGACAGCTGGAGATTTGTTTCATTTTGTCGGAGATGCAGACAGCAAGGTTTATAAAAATCTCCGCTGTTGAAACCAAATGCTAGTCTAGTCTAAAGGAAATGGGAGATAATGTTAGTCTAAAAGAAATGGGAGATAATGTCTAGATGTTTTTTATAGTGGAGATCAAGTTGATAAACTGTCTGGCTGGGCTGATGAGCCAGTGGATTGTGCAGTCAGATGGAACGGACTGAATAGGCATTTCAACATCATAGCTTTAGCCGGTAGTAACTTGTGGAATAGACACCGGCTGGAATGCGGTTTTAACCAATCAGCATCCAATATTAGACTCACCCATTGTATAATGTAATATAATGATTCATGTCAAGTTGGTTGGAGGACAGGTTGGCAGTTGGCACTCAGTGTTTGCCAAAATGTTGATAGTTTGAGTTTGTTTCTTACCTCGTCAAACCTGTCGAATGAGGCTCCTTCCTGCATGAAGCCAGGCAGGTGCTTCTGCCAGTTAAACTCATAGGACTTAGTCATGGCTGCTTACACCTGTTGAGAGAGAGAGGGGGGGGGTGGGAGTGAAAGAAACACTGTGTAAAGGCAGGTTGGCCTCTTGCAGGTGTCTTAACCTGGGATGTTCCATGAAATATAATATGTGCACCACCAAATAGCCTTTCTATGTAGTGCTGGGAAAAACAGGATGTAGGCATAACCAGTCCATCCCACCGAGCAGAGCAGACTGTTACCACTTAGAATGCACACGTTTTGTTTTACGGCACCTGTCACGAGACGATGCATTTTATTATGAGCAATAACAGCTCATAGAAATAGCCACGAATGACATCAACCCTGAACGTGTCAGGTTGTCTGTGTGAGTGTGTGTGTGTGTGTGTGTGTGTGTGTGTGTGTGTGTGTGTGTGTGTGTGTGTGTGTGTGTGTGTGTGTGTGTGTGTGTGTGTGTGTGTGTGTGTGTGTGTGTGTGTGTGTGTGTGTGTGTGTGTGTGTGTGTGTGTGTGTGTAGTGTTGCCCTCTAACACATTGAACTCTTCCCATCTATGAATTAATCATTTGTAACATGTCTATAACTGCATCAGTAAGGAGGGTTATATCTGGATCAGACAGCACACTAACTGTCAACTATGATTTTTCAGAAGGGCTGAGGTATTTAGGATATGTACAGTGCATTCGGAAAGTATCTAGACCTCTTGACTTTTTCCACATTTTATTACGTTACAGCTTTATTCTAAAATTGATTTAAAAATAATAAATTGCACAAAGAAAACCTGAAAAATCACATTTACATAAGTATTCAGAACCTTTGTTGAAGCACCTTTAGCAGTGACTACAGTATTGTGTCTTCTTGGGTATGACGCTACAAGCTTGGCACACCTGTATTTGAGGAGTTTCTCACATTTCTCTCTGCAGATCCTCTCAAGCTCTGTCAGGTTGGATGGGGAACTTTGTGAACAGCTATTTTCAGGTCTCTCCAGAGAAGTTCAATCGGGCTCTGGCTCGGCCACCCAAGGACATTCAGAGACTTGCCCCCGAAGCCACTCCTGCATTGTCCTGGCTTCCTGTTGGAAGGTGAACCTTCGCCCCAGTCTGAGGTCCTGAGCGCTCTGGAGCAGGTTTTCATCAAGGATATCTCTGTACTTTGCTCCGTTCATCTTTGCCTCGACCCTGACTAGTCTCCCAGTCCCTGCAGCTGAAAAACATCCCCCACAGCATGATGCCACCACCATGGTTCACCGTAGGAATGGTGGCAGGTTTTCTCCAGACGTGACACTTGGCATTCAGGCCAAAGAGTTCAATTTTGGTTTCATCAGACCAGAGAATCTTGTTTCTCATGATCTGAGAGTCTTTATGCCTTTTGGCAAACTGCAAGTAGGCTGTCATGTGTCTTTTACTGAGGAGTGACTTCCGTCTGGTCACTCTACCATAAAGGCCAGGTTGGTGTAGTGCTGCAGAGATGGTTGTCCTTCTGGAAGGTTCTAGCATCTCCACAGAGGAACTCAAGAGCTCTGTCATAGTGACCATCGGGTTCTTGGTCACCTCCCTGACCAAGACCCTTCTCACCCGATTTCTCAGTTTGGCTAGGCAGCCAGCTCTAGGAAGAGTCTTGGTGGTTCCAAACTTCTTCCATTTAAGAATGATGGAAGCCACTGTGTTCTTGGGGACCTTCAATACTGCAGACATTGTTTGGTACCCTTCCCCAGATCTGTGCCTCGACACAATGCTGTCTCGGAGCTCTACGGACAATTCCTTTGACCTCATTTTTGATCTGACATGCACTGTCAACTGCGGGACCTTATATAGACAAGTGTGTGCCTTTCCAAATCAGGTTCAATCAATTGAATTTACCACAGGTGGTCTCATATCAAGTTGTCGAAACATCTCAAGGATGATCAATTGAAACAGGATGTACCTGAGCTAAATTTCGAGTCTCATAGCAAAGGGTCTGAATCTTTACTGTTAAATGTTTCATTTAATACATTTTAGAGTTAAAGCTGTAATGTAACAAAACGTGGAAAAAAGTCAAGGTGTCTGAATACTTTTCGAAGGCACCATAATGTGTCTCAATAAAAGTATGTGCATGTTGAGTGTATTTCCATGAGAAGTGCTGTGTGCTTAGAAAAGGATACAGTTGATGTGAGTAATGACTGTGTGTACGAGGGTGCGTGCGTGAGCGAGTGTGTGCGTGCGTGCGCACGTGTGTGTTGAGGCCACGGAACAGATACAGATCACAGAATAATGACAGAGTAATTTCTTCTCTCTAGTAGGGAGAGGGAAGGAAGCTGGATGTTGATGAGAAAGAATGGGAGAGCGACAGAACGAGGGAGATGAAAGAAGGGGGGAGACAGAGAGAGTCAGCTGAGCATGACAGAATTTGGGAGAGGCGAGTGGCTCTGTGTGTGTGTGTGTGTGTGTGTGTGTGTGTGTGTGTGTGTGTGTGTGTGTGTGTGTGTGTGTGTGTGTGTGTGTGTGTGTGTGTGTGTGTGTGTGTGTGTGTGTGTGTGTGTGTGTGTGTGTGTGTGTGTGTGTGTGTGTGTGTGTGTGTGTGTGTGTGTGTGTGTGTGCCTTCGTGTTCTGTGTTTGATGTCAGGTACACAGATCTGAGACCATAGCAACACACTGTGCATCAAAACACCCTCTACCTCTTCTGAAATACAGCAACACGAGTTTGATTCAATTGCCAAACTGTACACATGGGGTGTTTCTCAAAAGTATTACTGCCGTACTCCGAGCATTCAAATTTGTGACGGAAATTGGGTAATTAGTATGTTTATTGGTCATAGTATGGATAAAGTTAGTATGCCAAAAGTTCCCGGATGTCGTACTACATTCTCCAAAATACGATTTATACAAGAAGTCGACACTATTTCCATGCTTTTAGGGCCCATAATGCATTTCTTCATAAAATGGGCGTGGATTCACATTGTTTTCAGATTTGAAGAAAATGGCAGAAAATATGTAGCCGAAGCCCAATGAGAGCGGATACAAATTCATTCCTTTAACTAATTATGGCAAATGTTAAGAAAAATGTTGAGCAATGTAATAAAGTAATGACTTTTCAAATAAGTTACATTACACGTTATGTTGGCTGACAATTTGTTAGCTACACTATCCTTATGAACCACATAGCATATCATTACAGCAGTATGTACCGGTTATGTTAGCATATAGTTAATATACTGGTAATTTTGAGCTATCTAAGTAACTACCCAACGTTTATTGGCCTGATTAATCCCGTAATTCTTAGTTTAGCTAAGTGGTATAGTCGTTGTAGGTTCTCAATGGACATTCTGGTGCTTTCGTAAATTCGCTCTGGCTATCTACTCTGATTTTAGAGCCCTCTCGTCTGAGTACCAGAGCGCAGAATAACTGATGGATTTACAAAGGCACAACACCCGTTGAATATATAGCCGGGGTTACTAAACATTGGCAAAAAAAAGTACTTCAATTGTTGCCAGCAGCACAGTTAGTCACCAACGCTCTGGATAACATGAAAACTGCCTAACCAGCTCTGCTAGAGCGAGTAAAATGGTCAGAGTGAGGTGTTCTCTCATTTGTGTCTGGAAGTAGCTAGCAAGCTAGCCAACGTTAGCTAGTTAGCTCAGGTGCTTGACTGCCGTTGTGAGGCCAGAACGCTCGGATCAACCCTCGGCCAGAGCGTCCAGTGTGGCTCTAAACGCTCCAAGAGCGAACTTATGAACGGACAATCTGACAACGCACTGAATTTACAAATGCTCAGAGCTCACTCTGAGCGCTCTCTGGTACTCCAGATTGTATTTAAGAACACAACATAAGTTGTAAAATGTCTAGCTAGTAATTTGTTATGTTAAAAAGCTAGCAAGAAGTTGCATAGCAACAGCTCTAGTACACTCAACTGAAAGGAAAACGTTGGTTTACAGTATACAAAAATGATCTAATGGTATGTAGTATATTCTCATTAAGTATGTAGTATAGAGTATGTTAGTATGGGTATTCGAACACAGCTGCTGACTTCGAAATGAAATGTTACCTATACACATTTCAGGCCACGAAGAATTGACATCTACCTTGCATAGATTTAGGTCATTTATCTGGTTAGCTAAATTATTATGATTCACATATAGATAGCGGAGAATTATGAAGTAAAATGTTTACTTTGTGTATATCTAGTTTTTTCTCTATTGTTGACATTGTCCTGGTTGGAAGAAGGTTCAGTGAATGGTGGAGGGGCAGTGTGAGGTAATACAGTAAGGGGAGTGCGAGTGCTTCTCAAATGCAATGTTTTATGTATTCTCCACACTCTCGTCCTCACAAGAACGTAGTAGGTGTGGTAGTAGGTAGTAGTTATGTGGTAGTAGGTGTGTGGTAGTAGCAGCATACCACCCTACATCCCACTGCTGGCTTGCCTCTGAAGCTAAGCAGGGTTGGTCCTGGTCAGTCCCTGGATGGGAGACCAGATGCTACTGGAAGTGGTGTGGGGACAAACTAACCCTGATTCATTTGACCATCCTACCCATGCTAGATTATGGAGATGAAGAATTTGTTCTTAACTGACTTGTCTAGTTAAATAAAATAAATCTGTATACTGGTGGTGTAACAGCCATTGTTGGTGATAGAAGGTGAGGACCTATGCGCAGCGTGGTCAGTGTCCATATTGATTTAATAAAACAAATGAACACTGAAACAAAACAATAAAACGCCAACAACGAACCGAAACAGTCCTGTACGGTGAATACACAGAACAGAAAATAATCACCCACAACTCAAGGATGAAAACAGGCTGCCTAAGTATGGTTCTCAATCAGGGACAACGATTGACAGCTGCCTCTGATTGAGAACCATACCAGGCCAAACACAGAAATTCCAAATCATAGAAAAAATAACAGACTGCCCACCCCAATTCACGCCTTGACTATACTAAAACAAAGACAAAAACAAAGGAACTAAGGTCAGAACATGACAGGTGGGCCAGGCCCATCAAACACATCCCTCTACCATCTGTGATGTCCAACCAGGGGACTGCATTGGCAGATGTATTCTTCCAGTTGAGATCTGTTGAAAGGCAGTGCTGTCAAGACTGAATATCTATCGGAAAATAGCAAAAAAATACAGAATATGCCATTGAAAATACTGCAATATTTCAAAACAATCCTAAATATCCAATATTGTGGCTGGGCTTTCGGTATTACTTCTGTCAACGGCAGTCTATTCCATTACTAAATCCTTCCCTCCATAACAACAATCTCCACCATCCATACACATGTTCTTCTCCTGAACACGTGAGCTGCAGAACAGAGCGTCCTGGCAATGCCAACCCCTGGTGACCTCTGCTTGGTGAACTCTTGACAGTGAGATAATTATGTTAGATAACTCTGTGTCCCCCAGGCCGGGGGCTCCCCTGTCGCTAGGCATAGTCTAATATGGCTGCTAGGGTAACACCCATCGGAACGCTCCCTCACCTCATAAACCCAAATGAAGTGCTTGGTAAGGAGCCAATGGGGCGCTGCAGCACTGGGGTGGCAGGGGAACATGGAAACAAGGTCCTGTCCTGACTAGGAGGGAATAACCAAACCAACACACGGGGCTACCTGGAACTCTATCCTACAGTTCAGAGATGCCGGCCCAGGGATGGCACAGGTATGGCCCAGGGATGGCCCAGGTATGGCACAGGGATGGCCCAGGTATGGCACAGGTATGGCACAGGTATGGCCCAGGGATGGCCCAGGGATGGCCCAGGGATGGCACAGGGATGGCACAGGGATGGCCCAGGGATGGCCCAGGGATGGCACAGGTATGGCCCAGGGATGGTCCAGGGATGGCACAGGTATGGCCCAGGGATGGCCAGGGATGGCACAGGGATGGCCCAGGGATGGCCCAGGGATGGCCCAGGGATGGCCCAGGGATGGCCCAGGTATGGCACAGGGATGGCACAGGGATGGCACAGGGATGGCCCAGGAATGGCACAGGGATGGCACAGGGATATGGCACATGGATGGCACGAGGACGGCAGCAGGGACACCTCACACCAGCCTGACCTAACTAGTGAGGAGCGCTCCAACACAGAGGTATCACGGGTATAGCTGCCACACAGAGGTGGCATGGGGACATGAGGTCAGGGACACCTCATACCTGCCAGACCTGACTGGTGAGGAACACTCCCACACAGGGGTGGCATGGGGGAATTAGGAAGGGGACACCTCATATCTGCCAGACTTGACTGGTGAGGAGCACTCCCACACAGGGGTGGCATGGGGGAATTAGGAAGGGGACACCTCATATCTGCCAGACTTGACTGGTGAGGAGCACTCCCACACAGGGGTGGCATGGGGACATGAGGTCAGGGACACCTCATACCTGCCAGACCTGACTGGTGAGGAGCACTCCCACACAGGGGTGGCATGGGGACATGAGATCAGGGACACCTCATACCTGCCAGACCTGACTGGTGAGGAACACTCCCACACAGGGGTGGCATGGGGACATGAGGTCAGGGACACCTCATACCTGCCAGACCTGACTGGTGAGGAACACTCCCACACAGGGGTGGCATGGGGGAATTAGGAAGGGGACACCTCATACCTGCCAGACCTGACTGGTGAGGAGCACTCCCACACAGGGGTGGCATGGGGACATGAGGTCAGGGACACCTCATACCTGCCAGACCTGACTGGTGAGGAACACTCCCACACAGGGGTGGCATGGGGACATGAGGTCAGGGACACCTCATACCTGCCAGACCTGACTGGTGAGGAGCACTCCCACACAGGGGTAGCATGGGGACATGAGGTCAGGGACACCTCATACCTGCCAGACCTGACTGGTGAGGAGCACTCCCACACAGGGGTGGCATGGGGACATGAGGTCAGGGACACCTCATACCTGCCAGACCTGACTGGTGAGGAGCTGGGGTGGCATGGGGGAATTAGGAAGGGGACAGACCTGACTGGTGAGGAGCACTCCCACACAGGGGTGGCATGGGGACATGAGGTCAGGGACACCTCATACCTGCCAGACCTGACTGGTGAGGAACACTCCCACACAGGGGTGGCATGGGGACATGAGGTCAGGGACACCTCATACCTGCCAGACCTGACTGGTGAGGAGCACTCCCACACAGGGGTAGCATGGGGACATGAGGTCAGGGACACCTCATACCTGCCAGACCTGACTGGTGAGGAGCACTCCCACACAGGGGTGGCATGGGGACATGAGGTCAGGGACACCTCATACCTGCCAGACCTGACTGGTGAGGAACACTCCCACACAGGGGTGGCATGGGGACATGAGGTCAGGGACACCTCATACCTGCCAGACCTGACTGGTGAGGAACACTCCCACACAGGGGTGGCATGGGGGAATTAGGAAGGGGACACCTCATACCTGCCAGACCTGACTGGTGAGGAGCACTCCCACACAGGGGTGGCATGGGGACATGAGGTCAGGGACACCTCATACCTGCCAGACCTGACTGGTGAGGAACACTCCCACACAGGGGTGGCATGGGGACATGAGGTCAGGGACACCTCATACCTGCCAGACCTGACTGGTGAGGAACACTCCCACACAGGGGTGGCATGGGGACATGAGGTCAGGGACACCTCATACCTGCCAGACCTGACTGGTGAGGAACACTCCCACACAGGGGTGGCATGGGGACATGAGGTCAGGGACACCTCATACCTGCCAGACCTGACTGGTGAGGAACACTCCCACACACAGGGGTGGCATGGGGACATGAGGTCAGGGACACCTCATACCTGCCAGACCTGACTGGTGAGGAACACTCCCACACAGGGGTGGCATGGGGGAATTAGGAAGGGGACACCTCATACCTGCCAGACCTGACTGGTGAGGAGCACTCCCACACAGGGGTGGCATGGGGACATGAGGTCAGGGACACCTCATACCTGCCAGACCTGACTGGTGAGGAACACTCCCACACAGGGGTGGCATGGGGGAATTAGGAAGGGGACACCTCATATCTGCCAGAGGAAGAATAACATAAGTAACACCTTCAAGCTGTAAAGGTTTGAGCTACTCTTCAATTAGATGCTCTGAGTCTGACCAAGGTCATCACTGACCGAAACCTTAGCCAATCTAAACATTGACATTACATCTGAGGTCTGTGTAGTCTCCTTTTCACTCTGATATTTTCTTCTGCACCTTTACTTAGCCTAATGGTCAGTTTGCAGCAAGTCAGAAAGTGAGGACACAAGGTACCAGAAAAAGATGACAGGGTATTTTATAATCATAAAGTATTCGGTGGCATCTTAGGAAACTGCCAAACGAATCAAGGTGGTGGTGACCCCTAGAATAGAAGACGGGAATAGAAGAGACAAGGCCGATGAACAGAAGGAACAGAAAGAATAAATGAATGAGATTGAAAGTAAAAGATTTGGTCTACTATGTAGACAAGAGTTTAGCTCTAACCAGCACCTGACAGTTCCAATCCATCATCAGAGGTCTAAATACAACGAGACCTGGGTTCAAATACTATTTGAAATCATTTCAGCTGGGCTTCATTGCGCTTGCCTGGCGGAATGGACCAATATGACAGTCGCACAAGTATTTGAAAGATTTTGAATAGTATTTGAACCCAGGTCTGATTCTATGATTTCTGTCCTCGACACAATGGGAACTGTGACCCCTCCTAACCCTGATCCTTAACCCTGTAATAAAACCCTGACGCTAGAGTCTTTATGCACAGTAGATCTATTCTATTTGAAGTGTTATTGCTTTGTGTTGACATATGCTAGTCCGTTACTATGGTACACTGTTCAGGCCTCATCATCCTAAGGCTGCGTTTACACAGGCAGCCCAATTCTGATCCTTTCCCACTAACATTTCTGGCATAATGCCAATTCATCTGATCCATTAAATCAATCTAATAAAAACCAATATACAAAACAATAACTCACGGGTCTCGGGTATAGGTAATTTTAACTGTCCGGAATGGCCCCTACAGATCAGAACGGGACTGCTGTAGTGGAGAGAGAGAGTTTTATAATTTATGCTGCTGCTCTTGCTTTTCACGTGAGTGGAGTGTTGCGAGTGTAGCTTGTTGTTGGCCAATCATGAGTCATCAAAGCAGCAATAGGCTACAGTCATAGATCCTCGTTCCGTGTGTGGAAAATGTTAGGAGATATCTAATCAACAGAAAAAGTTAGGAGATATCTAATCAACAGAAAAAGTTAGGAGATATCTAATCAACGGAAAAGGTTAGGAGATATCTAATCAACGGAAAAGGTTAGGAGATATCTAATCAACAGAAAAAGTTAGGAGATATCTAATCAACAGAAAAGGAATTAAAATGACGGAATTAAAAGGTATCCCTTTCCTTCAGTCAATTGACCAAATCACCCTCTATTGGCCTCATGGGTGGAATGTTAATGATTATTTAAAAGAAACCGCTGATGTATATAAACACTTTGTTGTAGGCTACTATTTACTAGTTAACAGGACATCATGTCCGTCATTTAAAATATATTCACCTCACCCAGTATTGTAATCAAAACTTACCAGAAAGCATGTAGTCCTTGGCTCAGACAGTGTGGGCTCAATAGCATCTCATTAGTGTGCAAGATCTTGAGAATCAGCTGCACATGTGATGGAAGAATGCACTGTGCATGCAGAGGTTGCAATTCCATTGAATTGGGGATAGTTTAACCAAAATATGTCACAAGACCTAGAATTGCCTTGTGTGTATCCCACAAAAAAGGTTCACTTTTTTGATGAATTTAAGCAAAATTGCCCAAATTCCAGGGGTTAACTTCAATTGATAGTTTCCGACCCTTTGCAACTCTTGTCCACTCCATCTAATAGTCCATCTATCAGTCCACTCCATCTATGAATCCACTCCATTTAATACGCCATATATTAGTCCACTCCATCTAATAGTCCATCTATCAGTCCACTTCATCTATGAATCCACTCCATCTATTAGTCCACTCCATCTATTAGTCCACTCCATCTATTGGTCCACTCCATCTATTGGTCCACTCCATCTATTGGTCCACTCCATCTATTGGTCCACTCCATCTAATGGTCCACTCCATCTAATGGCCCACTCCATCTAATGGCCCACTCCATCTAATGGCCCACTCCATCTAATGGCCCACTCCATCTATCGGTCCACTCCATCTATCGGTCCACTCCATCTAATGGCCCACTCCATCTAATGGCCCACTCCATCTAATCGGCCCACTCCATCTAATGGCCCACTCCATCTAATCGGCCCACTCCATCTATCGGTCCACTCCATCTATCGGTCCATTCCATCTATCGGTCCACTCCATCTATCGGTCCACTCCATCTATCTGTCCACTCCATCTATCAGTCCACTCCATCTATTAGTCCACTCCATCTATCTAGTCCACTCCATCTAATAGTCCATCTCCATCTTGGTGGTTGTCCATTTCCATCTAGTGGTGTCCACTCCAAAGTGGGTATTATATCCTTCCATTTGGCTGTCAGTCCTCGGATGGGGCCATCTCCTGACCCCTCCTGTCTCAGCCTCCAGTATTTATGCTGCAGTAGTCCATGTGTCCTAGGGTCTTTGTTTATCTGGAGTACTTCTCCTGTCCTATTCGGTGTCCTGTGTAAATCTAAGTGTAGTCTCTAATTCTCTCCTTCTCTCCTAGTCTTTCTCCAGGACTAGCCCTAGAACCATGCCCCAGGACTCCTGACATGATGACTCCTTGCTGTCCCCAGTCCACCTGGCCATGCTGCTGCTCCAGTTTCCACTGGCCTGGGCCCTAGGACCATGTCCCAGGACTACCTGACATGAGGACTCCTTGCTGTCCCCAGTCCACCTGGCCATGCTCCTGCTCCATCAACCATGTCCACTCCATCTATCGGTCCACTCTATCGGTCCATGAACATCCATCTATCCACGTTCTGTTATCCCACTCCATCTAGTCAGAAGTCCATTCCATCTATCTCTCCTAATTCTCTCTTTCTCATCTCGGAGGACCTGAGCCCTAGGACCGTGCCCCATCTACCTGACCATGATGGCCATCTGTCCCCAGTCCACCTGACTGTGCTGCTGCTCCAGTTTCAACTGTTCTGCATCTATCATTTGACCATGCTGGTCATTTATGAATTTGAACATCTTGGTCATTTTCTATAATCCTACTCCATCTAGAAGTCCACCCCATCTTCCTCTCTAGTTTCTCCCTAGGTTTTGGCCTTTCTAGGGAGTTTTTCCTAGCCACCGTCCACCTGCATTGTTTGCTGTTTGGGGTTTTAGGCTGGGTTTCTGTACAGCACTTTGAGATATCAGCTGATGTACTAAGGGCTATATAAATAAATTTGATTTGATTTGATCAGTCCACTCCATCTATTAGTCCACTCCATCTATTAGTCCACTCCATCTATTAGTCCACTCCATCTATTAGTCCACTCCATCTATTAGTCCACTCCATCTATTAGTCCACTCCATCTATTAGTCCACTCCATCTATTAGTCCACTCCATCTAATGTTCCACACCATCTATTAGTCCACTCCATCTAATGGTCCACTCCATCTCTTAGTCCACTCCATCTAATAGTCCACTCCATCTATCAGTCCACTCCATCTATCAGTCCACTCCATCTATGACTCCACTCCATTTAAAAGTCCACATCATCCATATCCTCATTTTAAATGACTTCTCTATTTCACATTCATAATGCTCCTAAAATAGAAATATTATTGATTTATTTGATAGGAACTATTTAATTCTGAAGAGTCAGATGCATTGTGCTAAACAATGACAGTTTGTTGAAGCTTGACACATTATAGGCAGTATGTTCTTCTGTAGTAGCAAGGTTGTTCTGCCCCAATAGAACTCTAGCATGAGTTGAGATTGCCCGTGTGTGTAAACAGAACACACCCTTTAAAGTGTACAATCTCCGGCGTGGGTAACCGCTAACCAGGATACACACATGCCATTCACATTCCTAAGCCCTGTATTTATTTTATTTTACCAGGTAAGTTGACTGAGAACACATTCTCTTTACAGCAACAACCTGGGGAGTAGTTACAGGGGAGAGGGATGAAAGAGCCAATTGTAAGCTGGGGATGATATGAGGGACAGCTTGGGAATTTAGCCAGGACACCAGGGTTAACACCCATACTATTACAATAAGTTGCATGGGATCTTTAATGACCTCAGAGAGTCAGGACACCCATGTAACGTCCCATCCGAAAGACAGCACCCTACACAGGGCAGTATCACGGCCCTGGTATAAAACACCATTGTATCGTCTACGCCATACTGTACACATGTCAGAGTATGCCTGCCATGACAACAATGATGCTAGATTAGAACACATCTCTCAGGCCAGATCTCAGGGGAACAGTGAGGGAACAGTGGGGGAGACCGGCGGGAGCACAACCCAGGAGCCAACACTAAGGTCAGATCAGGGAGGTGTGTGTGTGTAGCCTGGGGAGAGATTCTAAGTCACATCTGTGAAGAACATTGTGCATTGTCTGTGTGCACTAGAGGTCTTCACGGGTTCAAAAGGTTGGAGCCGTTCCGAAATGGACCTGGGACTTTCCCACCCAGACCCGATATACATACATACATTTAAAAAAAATATAATGTTAATGTTTGCCTACTGTATCATAACAATATCCCTGGAAATCAGGAAAGATGTTACCATAAAGTGTCAGTGTTTACTTAGGCCGTAAGTGGCCATTAATTCAGCAGGAAACAACGGGAGAGAGGCTTGCAGTGTGATACACTAGTTTTATGGCTCCCATAACAACTGATTGTCTGTGCAATCAAGAGAAATAACCACAAAATCAATGTCTCAGTACCAACATGTGTGTGTGTGTGTGTGTGTGTGTGTGTGTGTGTGTGTGTGTGTGTGTGTGTGTGTGTGTGTGTGTGTGTGTGTGTGTGTGTGTGTGTGTGTGTGTGTGTGTGTGTGTTTCCAGTTCTTTATGTCGTTTAGCCACTTAACAAAAGAGTATACAAGAGAGGCTGAGTCCAATTAAGAAGAGTAAACACGCACTTTATCGATAGGATGAAGATCTAGTGTGTGTGTGTGTGTGTGTGTGTGTGTGTGTGTGTGTGTGTGTGTGTGTGTGTGTGTGTGTGTGTGTGTGTGTGTGTGTGTGTGTGTGGCATCCAGTTCTTTATGTCGTTTAGCCACTTAACAAAAGAGTATACAAGAGAGGCTGAGTCCAATTAAGAAGAGTAAACACGCACTTTATCGATAGGATGAAGATCTAGTGTGTGTGTGTGTGTGTGTGTGTGTGTGTGTGTGTGTGTGTGTGTGTGTGTGTGTGTGTGTGTGTGTGTGTGTGTGTGTGTGTGTGTGTGTGTGTGTGTGTGTGTGTGTGTGTGTGTGTGTGTGTGTGTGTGTGTGTGTGTGTGTGTGTGTGTGTGTGTGTGTGTGTGTGTGTGTGTGTGTGTGTGTGTGGAGTCCTTCTGTAGCTCAGTTGGCAGAGCATGGCGCTTGTAACGCCAGGGTAGTGGGTTCGATCCCCAGGACCACCCATACGTAGAATGTATGCACACATGACTGTAAGTCGCTTTGGATAAAAGCGTCTGCTAAATGGCATATATTATTATTATTTGTCAACTAGTGTGTTTGTTTTAACTCGTGCCCCTTAACGTTATTGAGACCAATCCAACCTGTTCTGTAAGACACCTAGGCACAGATTTAGGATCAAATCCTAACCTTCACTACACAAACTCTCACAGTCGCAATTTAGAATCAGAAGTTTGTCCATAAATATCACATTTACAAGGTTAAGTTTAGGCATTCATTCTGAATGGTTAAGGTGTGGGATAGGGTTATGAATGGTTAAGGTAAGGGTTAAGGTGTGGGATAGGGTTATGAATGGTTAACATAAGGGTTAAGGTGTGGGATAGGGTTATGAATGGTTAAGGTAAGGGTTAAGGTTTGGGATAGGGTTATGAATGGTTAAGGTAAGGGTTAAGGTTTGGGATAGGGTTATGAATGGTTAAGGTAAGGGTTAAGGTTTGGGATAGGGTTATGAATGGTTAAGGTAAGGGTTAAGGTTTAGGATAGGGTTATGAATGGTTAAGGTAAGGGTTAAGGTTTAGGATAGGGTTATGAATGGTTAAGGTAAGGGTTAAGGTGTGGGATAGGGTTATGAATGGTTAACATAAGGGTTAAGGTGTGG
The DNA here is from genome assembly GCF_021184085.1 of Oncorhynchus gorbuscha. Classification (NCBI taxonomy): domain Eukaryota; kingdom Metazoa; phylum Chordata; class Actinopteri; order Salmoniformes; family Salmonidae; genus Oncorhynchus; species Oncorhynchus gorbuscha. Next base: position 64,390,866 of record NC_060186.1, on the reverse strand, counting down.
GATAGGGTTATGAATGGTTAAGGTAAGGGTTAAGGTTTGGGATAGGGTTATGAATGGTTAAGGTAAGGGTTAAGGTTTGGGATAGGGTTATGAATGGTTAAGGTAAGGGTTAAGGTTTGGGATAGGGTTATGAATGGTTAAGGTAAGGGTTAAGGTTTGGGATAGGGTTATGAATGGTTAAGGTAAGGGTTAAGGTTTGGGATAGGGTTATGAATGGTTAAGGTAAGGGTTAAGGTGTGGGATAGGGTTATGAATGGTTAACATAAGGGTTAAGGTGTGGGATAGGGTTATGAATGGTTAAGGTAAGGGTTAAGGTTTGGGATAGGGTTATGAATGGTTAAGGTAAGGGTTAAGGTTTGGGATAGGGTTATGAATGGTTAAGGTAAGGGTTAAGGTTTGGGATAGGGTTATGAATGGTTAAGGTAAGGGTTAAGGTTTGGGATAGGGTTATGAATGGTTAAGGTAAGGGTTAAGGTGTGGGATAGGGTTATGAATGGTTAACATAAGGGTTAAGGTGTGGGATAGGGTTATGAATGGTTAAGGTAAGGGTTAAGGTTTGGGATAGGGTTATGAATGGTTAACATAAGGGTTAAGGTTTGGGATAGGGTTATGAATGAATGGTTAAGGTGTGGGATAGGGTTATGAATGGTTAACATAAGGGTTAAGGTTTGATAGGGTTATGAATGGTTAACATAAGGGTTAAGGTTTGGGATAGGGTTATGAATGGTTAACATAAGGGTTAAGGTTTGGGATAGGGTTATGAATGGTTAACATAAGGGTTAAGGTTTGGGATAGGGTTATGAATGGTTAACATAAGGGTTAAGGTTTAGGATATGGTTATGAATGGTTAACATAAGGGTTAAGGTTTGGGATAGGGTTATGAATGGTTAAGGTAAGGGTTAAGGTTTAGGATAGGGTTATGAATGGTTAAGGTTTGTGATAGGGTTAAAACTACAAAATAAAATAGATTGCCTAGCACTGGGTTTGAACATGTGACCCACGTGGCCCATCCGCCATCCCCAAGGCCCTAGCAAACCGAATTTGAACTTAGGTCAATGTCTGGGTGACCTAAGATCCATGTGGCATATAGAGAGAAACAGGTCAGATGAGCTATGGTAAGTCAAACAGAAGAGCAGGGAGGGGAGGGAGAAGAGGAGATGAGAAGAGTGGGAGGAGGAAGAGGTGAGCTGTTAAAATTTAGCTCACATCAATTACTCCACATTTCAGCTTCTCTCTTCTGTGTGTCTGAGTGTCATCTGAGGTTTCTCTGATCCCTCAGGCTCTCTCTCTCTGGGCTCTGTGTGTGTGTGTGTGTGTGTGTGTGTGTGTGTGTGTGTGTGTGTGTGTGTGTGTGTGTGTGTGTGTGTGTGTGTGTGTGTGTGTGTGTGTGTGTGTGTGTGTGTGTGTGTGTGTGTGTGTGTGTGTGTGTGTGTGTGTGTGTGTGTGTGTGTGTGTGTGTGTGAGAGGATCCCCTTCAGAGCTCTGGCTTACAGGGGACTGGAGAAAGGAGCTAGTGTAGTACAGGACTATGATACAGAGCTAATATGATCCGCTTTACACAAGGCCCATTCTATCTAGAGAGGATACAGAGGCCACAGTAGGAACATTTAGATTTAGAAATGATAGGAGCAAGAAATGTATCACTTCTTCAGTCTTAAGCCTGTCGCATGTTTCCCAGTCAAAACAGTTTGCGCATATATTATGACAACATTTTGTTTTTGTGTTCGGCGGGGGGTTTTCTGGCTGTTTGCGCATGCTTTTTATTTTCTTGAGGCATGTCGAAGTTTGGTAGCCGAAGTCTACACCCCTTCGTCGGTGATGGGTCAACAGTACTACTCCTAGAAGGAGTGGGAACTATAGACAGGATTCTTCAATTAAGTGTTTGTTGTCATTCAACCAGACAACTAGTTTTCATGCACATTTTTTACCTTGAGAAATACTGCAACAAACATCCTAGTTAGATGTCAAAATGAACGATTTCTTGATTTATCTAAGATTCATTCTGACTATTTTGAGGAAGTGTATACCGGCTATGTTGATGCTGAAGCGTCTTAAGACGGACAAACAGTAATATTGTTGTTTTTCAAGCCAAGTTCTTTTAAGGCAGTATGCGATGCACAGACGAGTTCTGCTAGGAGCAAACCCAACCTAGTATGTGGGCGCCTTTAGCATTTCAACCTTTTCCTTATATAGTGTAGCTAATTATCACAAAGTTTGATTCAATCATTTTGCTTCTACACCTGCATTGCTTGCTGTTTGGGGTTTTAGGCTGGGTTTCTGTACAGCACTTTGAGATATCAGCTGATGTACGAAGGGCTATATAAATAAATGTGATTTGATTTGTGATGGAAACTACGTCGCACACGCTGACCATTGTGACCATGCTGCTGCTGACTCAGACACACAGGTTACCTGACAGTAGACTCAGGAGACAAAGGAAGCAGATGAACTCATAAAGACTGCAGACATTACCTTCACATCTCCCTGCCTCCTCCCTCTCTCTCTCTCTCTGTATACAGTGGGGCAAAAAAGTATTTAGTCAGCCACCAATTGTGCAATTTCTCCCACTTAAAAAGATGAGAGAGGCCTGTAATTTTCATCATAGGTACACTTCAACTATGACAGACAAAATTAAGCTGTCAAAAATATAAATAGTAAAGTAAAGTAGAGATACCCCAAAAAACAACTTAAGTAGTACTTTAAAGTATTTTTAATAAAGTACTTTACACCACTGCAATTAAGTACCTTACTGTGATTGTTTTCATTAAAAATTGTAAAAATAAATAAGTAAATGCTTCTTAGCTATGAGCACTTTCTCAAGCAATACTTTTCCTAGGACTGTCTGGGAGTGTGTATCAAGAATGGTCCACCACCCAAAGGACATCCAGCCTTTGGAGAGTTCCCCCTGGGCTATCTGCGTATCAGAAGTCTGCGTGTGTGTGTGATGTTTAAAGAGCTATAGCACAGGGAGTTCTCTGTGCATAATGTATCCAATGAGACGAAAGAAGTGAGAGTGAGAGAGTGAGATGGAGAGATGTCAATCAATTGCATTAGCTCACTTAACCTTGTGTGACCTCCTTCCCTAACGGAAACTCCACTTTTCAATGACTCATGCAGTGCCACAGTCTAACATGATTAACAGTGACAGAAAATGCTACAACTTAGTCCAGCCTGACAAAAAAACTGACCAGGTTCGGTTTCAAACCTGTCTGACATTAACAGCTAGTTTCAGGTTACATATAGCCCTTTAGGCTCGTCCAATTTGGTCCCTCACTCAGACCAGTCCCAGACAGTCCTAAGAAAATTCTTGCATGAGAAATTGTTCTTTGGTAAGAGCCATTGTTTTGGGACAATTTTAATCGAAAACAAATCACAATAATTGTTATTTTGGGGTTGAATGCTGACATTGTACCTAATGATGTTAGAGGAGAGATGTCTGAGGAATGCCTGTAAACCCTTAGACTAGAGCAGTCCTTCTCAAAAGGGGGGGGTTTGGCTGGGGGGCTCAGAGCGATGCCAGGGGGGGAGGGACATGCTTTTTTTTGCCGCAGGGAGTAGTTTTTTTTTGCACTGAACAAGAACACACAGCACAGAGCAGGAGATATGAAGTGCAGATAACAAACCCTTAACAGACACCATGGGAAAATATTTAAAAGGGATGAAAAGAAAGGCTCAGAGAGACGGAGATATTGAGACAAACGTATGTCTCCTGAAAGCTAAGATGAGGAAATATGATGAAGCGTATGTAGCGCTTGGCAAGCGTATGTAGCGCTTGGCATCACTGTGACTACGGTGGGAGACGAGGAGATATGAGGAAGCGTATGGCGCTTCATCACTGTGACTACGGTGGGAGACGAGGAGATATGAGGAAGCGTATGTAGCGCTTGGCATCACTGTGACTACGGTGGGAGACGAGGAGATATGAGGAAGCGTATGTAGCGCTTGGCATCACTGTGACTACGGTGGGAGACGAGGAGATATGAGGAAGCGTATGTAGCGCTTGGCATCACTGTGACTACGGTGGGAGACGACTGTGACTGTGACTACGGTGACTACGGTGGGAGACGAGGAGATATGAGGAAGCGTATGCGTATGTGAGCGCTATGGCTTCACTGTGACTACGGTGGGAGACGAGTGACTACGTGACTACGGTGGGAGACGAGGGAGAGGAAGCGTATGTAGCGCTTGGCTTCACGAGGAAGCGTAGGTGAGATATGAGGAAGCGTATGAGCGTGACTACGGTGGGAGACGAGGAGATATGAGGAAGCGTATCAACTACGCGTATGAGGAAGCGTAGCGCTTGGCTTCACTGTGACTACGGTGGGAGAGATATGAGCGCTTGGCTTCACTGTGACTACGGTGGGAGACGAGGAGATATGAGGAAGCGTATGTAGCGCTTGACTGTGACTACGGTGGGAGACGGGAGATATGAGGAAGCGTATGTAGCGCTTGGCTTCACTGTGACTACGGTGGGAGACGAGGAGATATGAGGAAGCGTATGTAGCGCTTGGCATCACTGTGACTACGGTGGAGACGAGGAGATATGAGGAAGCGTATGTAGCGCTTGGCTCACTGTACTACGGTGGGAGACGAGGAGATATGAGGAAGCGTATGTAGCGCTTGGCTTCACTGTGACTACGGTGGGAGACGAGGAGATATGAGGAAGCGTATGTAGCGCTTGGCATCACTGTGACTACGGTGGGAGACGAGTGACTACGGTGGGTGACGAGGAGATATGAGGAAGCGTATATGGCATCACTGTGACTACGGTGGGAGACGAGGAGATATGAGGAAGCGTATGTAGCGCTTGGCTTCACTGTGACTACGGTGGGAGACGAGGAGATATGAGGAAGCGTATGTAGCGCTTGGCTTCACTGTGACTACGGTGGGAGACGAGGAGATATGAGGAAGCGTATGTAGCGCTTGGCTTCACTGTGACTACGGTGGGAGACGAGGAGATATGAGGAAGCGTATGTAGCGCTTGGCTTCACTGTGACTACGGTGGGAGACGAGGAGATATGAGGAAGCGTATGTAGCGCTTGGCATCACTGTGACTACGGTGGGAGATGAGGAGATATGAGGAAGCGTATGTAGCGCTTGGCATCACTGTGACTACGGTGGGAGATGAGGAGATATGAGGAAGCGCTTGGCTTCACTGTGACTACGGTGGGAGACGAGGAGATATGACGAAGTGTATGTAGTACTTGGCTTCAGTGCGACTACGAGGAAAGACCGGTATGTTTACTGTGTCTAAAATGTTGGCAGCGGACAGCATGAAGCCAAATAAATGAAGGCGTCACTTAAAGACATTACACCCCAATCACGCTGATAAGCCGCTTGAGTTTTTTCAGCGAAAACGTGCCGAATATTGCCAACAATCGTCCCACTTTGTGAATGCTACTTCAGTAAACCAGCGAGCACTGTTAGCATCCTATAAGGTGGCGTACTAAATTGCTCAGTGCAACAACAAAAAAACGTCCATAGCAGAGGAGCTGATACTGCCTGCAGCATTAGACATGGTCTCTGTCATGCTGGATGACACAAGTGCTGCAAAAATAAAAACTATCCCTCTGTCCAATGATACTGTCGCCAGACGTATAAATGACATTGCTAACGACCTTAAAGAACAGCTGGTACATAAACTCAAAGACAAACGTTTTGCCTTACAGTTCGATGAAGCAACTGAGAGCAACAAAGACTGTTAGTTTATCCCTGTGTGAGGATCTACTTTTTCTACTTTTTTGTAAATATGTCAGAGACAGAGCCACAGCTGAAGAGCTATTCAAAATGATGGACTGCTTCCTGACTGAGAATGGGCTAAAGTGGGAGAACTGCATTGGTGTTTGCAGTGATGGTGCACAGACCATGGCAGGGGCGAGAAAAGGACTTCGGGCACTCATCAAGAAGGACTCACCTAATGCTGAGTGGACACACTGTGTTATACACAGAGAAGCACTGGCATCAAGGCACCTTTCCTCTGAATGAAGTGAGGTTATGACTGACATTGTAGGTGTAGTCAATTTTATAAAGACCAGAGCACTAAAAACAAGAGTCTTCTCTGTTATCTGTGAGGAGATGGGAGCTGAACATCAAGCTGTGCTGTTTCACAGTGAAGCACGGTGGTTGTCGAGGAAAAGTCTTGTCCCGAGTTTTTGAGCTCAGAGAGCAGATAAGAATGTTTTCGGAGCAGGAACACAAGTATGACCTCACAGAAAAATTTAGTGATGCGAACTTCCTGGCAAAACTGGCCTACCTGAGTGACATATTTGGAAAGCTAAATTAACTAAATCTACAGCTTCAAGGGAAAGATAAACACCTCCTTCAGGTCACAGACAAGATCAGCTCTTTCACTCGAAAGCTTTATGTGGGGCAGGCGACTTGATGAAGGAAATACTGATTCATTCGAGACACTACTGACTATGACACTACTGACTATGATGCCACCTCAGTGATTCCATTTATTAAGGAGCATATTTATTTCATCACTGATGGAATTCTTTAAAACTACTTCCCTGAAAACAGTTCCCAATATGACTGGGTGAGAGATCCTTTCAACACACCAGCTCCAACTGGTTTCTGCAGAGGAGGACCAGTTCATTGATATGACGTCTGACTCCACATTGAGACTGAGGTTCACATCCCAGACACTGAGTGAATTCTGGATGAGTGTAGAGAGGCAGTATCCACTCTTAGGACAGAGGGCCATGGGCATTCTTCTTCCTTTTGCAACATCTTATCTTTGTGAGATAAGCTTCTCTGCTGTTGTAGAACTGAAGACCAAGTACAGGTCCCAGCTAAACATTGAGCAGGAGCTGAGAGTTGCAGTATCATGCTTCGAAAAGCTGTGCTCTGCAAAACGTGCTCATTGTAGCCATTAATCCTGACTTCCTCATTTAGATTTTTTTTTAAATCAGCACAAATTGTTTTATTAATTTTTGTTTTATAGGTCAAAGTGTTTCATATATTGTGCTCCTGAGTTAATGTTGCTGATCAATTTTAATGTATTATTAGTTATTGATTATATTTAATTATATTTTTCAGTATCAAATGGTCAAAAAATGTTTACAGTTTAAATAAGTTTGAATTTTTCTTCAGGAAAATTGATGCACTTTAAGTATTTTCTGTTACAGACTAAAAAACTGTTAATAAAGTTATTCTTTGTTGTAAGTTGATCTATATTTCTTTCCTTTTTATTTTTTTTTAATGTTAATGTTAATAAGGATTTGATGTTATGCAGAGGTGTACTTCTTGACTTCTTCCTAGGGGGGCGTAACAGAAAATAATTCAGAAGCACTGGACTAGAGGAACAGTTCAGAGTGGATGGCAGGTAGCCTGGTGGTTAAGAGCGTTGGGCCAGTAACCGAAAGGTCGCTGGAAAGGCACTTAACCCTAGTTGCTCTAGTTGGAGAAATGCGTCTGCTAAATTACTAAAATGTAAATGAGTAGAGATGCAAACAACTGCATGAGAGGAGGTCTCCATTTGGGAGCTTCACTCCCCAGTGGTCTTCATATTATAGAGGGACAGTGGGAAGCATCATGGGATATGTAGTCGGAATTATGAAAATACGTAGTTGGCCCATTGTTAGAATGTTGTTACCATGGTATAATGTAACTTTGCTTTGATGCAACTTTGTTTAGATGCAACTTTGTTTAGATGCAACTTTGTTTAGATGCAACTTTGTTTAGATGCAACTTTGTTTAGATGCAACTTTGTTTAGATGTAACTTTGTTTAGATGTAACTTTGTTTAGATGTAACTTTGTTTAGATGTAACTTTGTTTAGATGTAACTTTGTTTAGATGTTACCCTGTGTACAATGTTGCATCATTCTGAGCTGTGTGTCATGTAGCGGAAACGTTCTATCTTTCATTTAGACCAGATAAGGAGGGCTAGAGTTCAGCTCATGCCGGTACACACACACACACTCATTGCTGGGTTCTCCTCAATCAGGCCTGCCCAAACATGGTCAAAATCCCACAGAACAAGTGACACACACGCAGTGACAAACAAGACACACACACGCACGCACACAATGGGCAATTGACCTCCCAGCCCCAGTAGAAACAGTGAAGGCTGGGTACAGCCTGGATTCCAACTGAGAACTTCATTATCCCCTAGATATACTTACCCTGCAGCCCCATGGACAAAGTCATTAGTGGACTACGCTATTGGACAGACAGATGTGCTACAGACTGCTGCAGGTCTGTCCCATTCCTTTTCTCTCCCTCTCCCTTCCCCCTCTCTCTCTCCCCCTTTGCTTCCAGTTTCAGCATGACCCCCTCAGAGAGAGAGAGGATGTGTAGGTGTGTCTGTTTGAAAGACAGCGAGACAGAATTGAGAGAGAGAGAGAGAGAGAGAGAGAGAGAGAGAGAGAGAGAGAGGATGTGTAGGTGTGTCTGTTTGAAAGACAGCGAGACAGAATTGAGAGAGAGAGAGGATGTGTAGGTGTGTCTGTTTGAAAGACAGCGAGACAGAATTGAGAGAGAGAGAGAGAGAGAGAGATGTGTAGGTGTGTCTGTTTGAAAGACAGCGAGACAGAATTGAGAGAGAGAGAGGATGTGTAGGTGTGTCTGTTTGAAAGACAGCGAGAGAATTGAGAGAGAGAGGATGTGAGGTGTGTCTGTTTGAAAGACAGAGAGACAGAATTGAGAGAGAGAGAGATGTGTAGGTGTCTGTTTGAAAGACAGCGAGACAGAATTGAGAGAGAGAGAGAGAGAGAGAGAGAGAGAGAGAGAGAGAGAGAGAGAGAGAGAGAGAGAGAGAGAGAGAGAGAGAGAGAGAGAGAGAGAGAGAGAGAGAGATGATGTGTAGGTGTCTGTTTGAAAGAAGCCAGAGAGAGAGAGAGAGAGAGAGAGGGAGCTCTCTCGTTCCAGAGAAAACTCCACGAAACTTCAGAATTCTCCCTGTCCAAATAAGTAGGTATAAAAGAGGACATGTGTGCATTGCTGATTCTTACCAGCCAGGTGAATACAGCCTATTGGACAACTTCTGAACTAAAACATGGACATAAGGCGAGACAGACGAAGAGAGGGGGGACAGGGTTGAGGCAAGGGGAGAGGAGGAGATAGGGACAGGGGGCTGGGGTTAAATGCTTCCCCAGAATGAGGGCTGTCCACAGGGGGAGACTGACCCCGAGCGAAGCTTCTGGTTAATGTCTGTGATGTGTGGGTTTATTACGTTGTAGACAGATCAAATGGTAGTTATACACATAACTAACTAAAGTAGTTGTTATATAGATCAGATCCTAGATTTCTCGGCAGATAACCTAGTGGTATGTGATCAATGGTGATCCACTGGTGGCTAAATGTGAGTGGAATTTAAGCACCATTACTGTCAGCGTCTTTTACTAATGTCAGCCAAATGCTACCATACTGATCACCATTACCTACACTGTATTTGATAAGAACTACAGGAATGACAAACATGACCTACATGTTAATACAAATGTGAGCTCCACTTCAGCAAACACTGCCTGAATAATAAACCTGTTTCTAGGTATTGTTTTTCCATTTTGTTTCACAGAAGAGACAGCAAACAGTAGAGATAAAGACAGAGAAAAAGAGAGGGATAATAGAGCGGTAGACATGCGGAGATATAAAAGAGAGATAAAGACAGAGATAAAGAGAGGGATAAAGCGGTAGACATGCAGAGGACAATGAAATGGAGGGAACAGAGATAAAAACCTTTCTTGACAAACAAGCCTCGTCTACAGACGTTGCTCCTCTATGACGCCACTGGTCTCCATAGTAACCTGTTGGCCTGTAATAGCTCTCCCTGCAGCCACCGCATCCACCTGAAGGGACTGATTGGCTGAGTCCGTCTCACACAACGAGTTGGTCTCCTGATAGCAGTGTTCAGACCGACTGGGATCCCAGTGTATTAATAGAGACCCCTGTCACACTAGGGAGTTTCTACACACACACATACACACACACACACACACACACACACGGAATGTGACAAATGTAAAAATATAAATATATATATATATATATTTGAACGACAAGAAAAACTCATAAAATGACGAGTGAATTCCCAATGCAGATAGTCCTGCGTATGACCGCTAGCAGACAGCCAGTCATCACTACCCACCTTCCTGCTGTACCCCACCCTCTCAGCAATGATGACAGTTAAAGCTGTTTTTAGGTTCTCTGATGTGTGCCTCTCCTGCATGTTCTAAGTGGTCAGTACATGTCTCATCAATGTGATGGCTCGTTGCAGTAATGTATGACAGTTAAAGCTGTTTTTAGGTTCTCTGATGTGTGCCTCTCCTGCATGTTCTAAGTGGTCAGTACATGTCTCATCAATGTGATGGCTCATTGCAGTAATGTATGACAGCGTGTTGGTGTTCCTAGACGTCCAACAATCTTTTGTTGGGGTGTTTGAGCCGACACGGTTTTCCGACATGGCATCTTGTAGTCGGGTTCTAGATATGCCATTGGGGCATAGAAGCCAACATCCTCTACCATTGATAATGGCTGCATATCAACTACAATCATGGCTGTAATCAGCACTGTGATTTTCTCACTCTGTCCCTTATCGCACTGCTTTCGTGTGAAGATCCGGTCTGTCTGTTGTTGGGGGCCTGCCAGCAGTGACTTGGGTCTCAGGGTCCCTCTAGAGTTGGGCCCTATCCAGATTTCCATACTGTGCCTGTGCCATCCCGGGATACACGGTATTACCGGTAGTGAATACAAAGGGCACATTAAAAAAAATACAAAGTATAAAAAAGCACCAAAAACATCACTTATTAGAATGCTAACAAGTAAATGCTAATTTACTACTAGGACAGACAACCCAGCTCAAAAGTTATGTAAGAGTTATGCATCTCAAAACACTGTTTGCAGAACGCACACAACAAATATTAGGCAGCAGGGATATTAATCAAGGAGGGTATTGTCTCTGCTGCTGTTACCAAGAAGCTTGATCTTGCAAGCTAACTTTAGCCACTTAGCTACAGTGGTTGGTCCTTTAAAAGTCGCAGCATACTGCGGCGCAGCTTGCATGGTGCCGCAGAATTCTATGGCACGTTATTTAAGTGTGAACCACTTTTACCATTAATGCTAGTTAGTACTAGCTTGACCACCAGAGGGCATCTTTGAGAAGCATTTGATAGCCTTCTGTTACATCTGCTCCTGCCACACCCTCTACTGCTCATCATGTGTCTCCTTGACCTGCCGCCACTCCCCCAGTGCTCTCTCCCTCTCGCTCTGTGTGTGATTGTGTGGGCGGAAACAGGTGTGCTGGAGTCAGAGCAGATCTCCACCAGCTGTAACCTGTTCCATAATCAATACCTCTACAAATACTCATGTCCTGGCAATTCCACACTGCCAGATCATAATCTCTGCTCAGTCAGTCTACGTTTCTAGCCGTTTGTTACTATCTAGAGCCTGTTATCCCGTTGTTCCTGTTTTCTTTGCCTGACAGTTTTCCGCTACATTTCTGCCCGCTCTGACTCTGGTCCCTGTCTCCAGTCCCACATCTCGTCATCCTGCTACTCTGCCCTGGATTCCTCACTCTACTGCTCCCTTGGATGCATGCTTACACTGTCCCAACCCCTCTCGCTCAAGCCTCAGCACCTGGTTTCCTGCAACCCGCCCAAGCTTCCCCTGGCCTGCACTCCATCTTCCCCCTGTGTTTCAATAAATACCTTGGTTACTTCATCCCAGTCTCCTCATCTGCTCTTGGGTGTCCCTGTTCCACTCTGCGTAACACCTTCAATAGTGGCTGTACTAGAGAATGCAGGCACGCGGGAGACTGGTGTTCAACTCCCCAATGGGGAGGAAGGAGTAGGCTGTCCTTGTATATAAGAATTTGTTCTTAACTGATTACATGTGTGTTATGTCATAGATGCGATGTCTTCACTATTATTCTACAATGTAATAGTAAAAATAAAGCAAAACCCTGGAATGAGTAGGTGTGTCCAAACATTTGACTGGTACTTGCTTAATTCATTTTATGTTGTTTCTATTCCAAGAAAAACTAACATGCCCGGTCGGGAGTGGGCTACAGTACTAAGGTAAGAGCAAAATCATCCTATAATCCTAGTATTAAGTAATACTGAAGTCGTTCACAATTATCAGTCTCTATTCAGGTTTATGTACCCCATTCATTGTCAGTTAGAGACATAGTAGGACCCAAAAACATAATCAGTGCTCTAACTCCCCCTTGTGGTGGTCTGGAGCAATAAAGTGGTGACGCAGGGTACCGTACTAAACCACAAATTACCTCTAAGTGCCACAGCACAATCGCAAAACTTTTAGTGAAGCAACCATTGTAACATTAGCAAGTTAGCAAAACCCAGCTGGAGAGAATTTATTTGGAACATCTTAGATAGTTAACTTAATAGTTATAAGATACTGTTTTTGCTGGCAAACAGAAGTGAATTTCAAACAAGTATAACTTCATCACCTCACTTAAGTTGTGCTGCAGGAGGGACTCACCTCACAAAGCTCCCATTGTTTACAAAGAAGCACAATGAGTACAAACATATGACTGGCTCAAACCCGGTAAGCTTCATAATGAAATGCCTCAATGAAAAAGCCTCATAATGAAAAAGCCTCAATGAAAAGCCTCAATGAAAAATTATTAAATTAAATTGGGGAAATGAAGAACGCAATCTGCATTATCTATTACCTAGTGCACAAGTTGACTGCATGTATTTCTTTAAAAAGTAATAATAACAAAATGCTAAAAAAATGCTAACAAGTAATGAGGAATCCTCAGACAACGTTAACTAAATGTTAATGAGTGTATTGTATTCTGTACAGTTTATGACCTAAACAATACAAATATACAAGTAACTCAAAAATGCTACTCAAAGTTTGCTGCACGAGCAACATGAATACTAGCCAGCAAGGCTCTTGATCCAGGAGGGGATTCTGCTGTTACCAAGCGAATGCTTGATTTTGAAAGAAGCTAAACACTTAGCTAGATAGCTAACTAGCCTCTAAATGCACAACAGCAGAGCATTTAGCATATTTTAGACAGCTAACTTAATAGTTATAAGATATTTTACATTTATTTAACTAGGCAAGTCAGTCAAGAAAAAAAATCTTATTTTCAATGACGGCCTAGTGGGTTAACTGCCACCACGTGACACGTGACTGGGGACTACCATAAACTACATAATGTGACAGATTAAATGAAGAACACAATGTTCTTTATCTCCTAACTTATTGCACAAGTTGACAGCTGGTATTTACTTAAAAAATAGCTACAAATACTCAAAGAAATAGTTATTAACGGTATTGAAAAACCATCCAGCGTCTTTTTCCAAATATCCCGGTATACGGTATATACAGGATATACCGCCCAAGCATAGGTGCCTCCCTTTCAGATGGTTAAGCACAGCACCTGTACTGCCACTGTAGGTTAATTCCATCTTGCACAATTTGCATTTCACCACCTTCTTATTGAACTTATCTTCTCTTACTAACATTATAGCATCGTTAGCTATTTGTTTAAGAAATCCACTCCCTATCACATCTCCTCACATCTCTCTCCATCGCTCATATGACTTGCTGCTATTTACACTACTGCTACTATGAGAACTAGCTCAATGGCAATAACATTTGCTACAATGCCATAAATGTGCATAATATCTAACAAGGAAAATATGAAATGACAATGCACGTTCTGTCTGAACAAATGTGTGCGTTCTCACTTCTCAAACTACGGGAAGATTTCAGAAAGGCTGATCTGAAGAATTCTTGGTCCACAATCTTACAGGATCATTCTTAGGTTGCTAAACCTATTGCTAACCTTTATTACGCATTTTAAAACACTTCCATCTTTCCCATTTTTGACAATCATCTACAGTTGAAGTCGTAAGTTTACATACACTTAGGTTGGAGTTATTAAAACTCATTTTTCAACCACTCCAAACATATCTTGTTAACAAACTATAGTTTTGGCAAGTCGGTTAGGACATCTACTTTGTGCATTACACAAGTCATTTTTCCAACAATTGTTTACAGACAGATTATTTCACTTATAATTCACTGTATCACAATTCCAGTGGGTCAGAAGTTTACATACACTAAGTTGACTGTGCCTTTAAACAGCTTGGAAAATTCCTCAAAATGATGTCATGGCTTTAGAAGCTTCTGATAAGCTAATTGACATCATTTGAGTCAATTGGAGGTGTACCTGTGGATGTATTTCAAGGCCTACCTTCACACTCAGTGCCTCTTTGCTTGACGTCATGGGAAAAGAAATCAGCCAAGACCTCAAAAAAACATTGCAGACCTCCACAAGTCTGGTTCATCCTTGGGAGCAATTTCCAAATGCCTGAAGGTACCACGTTCATCTGTACAAACAATAGTACACAAGTATAAACACCGTAGGACCACGTAGCCGTCATACCACTCAGGAAGGAGACGAGTTCTGTCTCCTAGAGATGAAAGTACTTTGGTGTGAAAAGTGCAATACAATCAGAACAACAGCAAAGGACCTTGTGAAGATGTTGGAGGAAACAGGTACAAAAGTATCTCTATCCACAGTAAAATGAGTCCTATATCGACATAACCTGAAAGGCCGCTAGGCAAGGAAGAAGCCACTACTCCAAAACCGCCATAAATAAGCCAGAATACGGTTTGCAACTGCACATGGGGAGAAAGATCTTACTTTTTGGAGAAATGTCCTCTGGTCTGATGAAACAGAAATAGAACTGTTTGGCCATAATGACCATCGTTATGTTTAGAGGAAAAAGGGGAATCTTGCAAGCCGAAGAACACCATCCCAACCGTGAAGCACGGGGGTGGCAGCATCATGTTGTGGGGGTGCTTTGCTGCAGGAGGGACTGGTGGTCACAAATGGGTCTTCCAAATGGACAATGACCTCAAGCATACTTCCAAAGTTGTGGCAAAATGGCTTAAGGACAACAAAGTCAAGGTATTGGAGTGCCATCACAAAGCCCTGACCTCAATCCTATAGAACATTTGTGAGCAGAACTGAAAAAGTATGCAGGGAGGCCTACAAACCTGACTCAGTTACACCAGCTCTGTCAGGAGGAATGGGCCAAAATTCACCCAACTTATTGTGGGAAGTTTGTGGAAGGCTACCTGAAACGTTTGACCCAATTTAAATAATTTAAAGGCAATGCTACAAAATACTAATTGAGTGTATGTAAACTTCTGACCCACTGGGAATGTGAAATAAAAGCGGAAATAAAGCATTCTCTTTACTATTATTCTGACCTTTCACATTCTTAAAATTAAGTGGTGATCCTAACTGACCTAAAACAGGGAATTTGTACTAGGATTAAATGTCAGGAATTGTGAAAAACTGAGTTTAAATGTAGTTGGCTAATGTGTATGTAAACTTCTGACTTCAACTGTAATTCGACAACCACCTGTCAATTTACGGATACGACTGCAGCCACACCAGTAAATAGCTAACCTTACAGAAACTCTGTTGTTACACGGCAAGTCAGATGGCTCATTGCCAAATTAATGTTAAAAATAATAACCAGCTAATGTTAGCTAGCTATGTTGGCTATTAGCTCCTATATGATATCTTAGCACCATGTTTATCTAGCCAGCTAGCTAGCAGAGTAGCTAATATTGCTAGCTAACACCACAGATGAAAGGGTTGATTATCATAATCTTTGCTAACAGGCCACAGAGCTATCTGCTTAGCTAGCTATCTTATTGCATGTCCGGGCACGACAACACAACGTCTTATTATTAGTGAATTAAACTAAACTGATATTTGCAACTGGAGTTTGATTTTGGTAACTGTGTCAATTCATCTGTTTCTAAATACTGCACCTTTCTGTTGAAGAATGAGCTAACTTGCTGCTAGGTAATGATGTTGATTTTCCCAACAAGACATTCCTCTGCATTGTGCAGTGCTTGTAGCTCAGGCGGTAAGTGGCGGTTGGCATAGCAGCCGTTTTGCTATGTAGAGGGACTATCAGCAAAGCCGATAGAGAAGGGAGATAGTCGATAGACTAGAAAGGGCCAATATCGGCCCGATATATCGGCATGGACGATTTTCCACCAGTGGGCCTCATGTTTGATTTCCTCCCTTCTTCAATGTCTTTCTCTCCTTTCACCAAATACTGAGTGTTTATCTGACCTCTGTGGATTTCTGCAGATGTTCACAAACAACTCTTGGTAGCAATGGAAGTTTACGTGAAATATCTCCTGTTTATTTCTAATCCTAAAACACTACTACAGTTGGAGTAGTAAGTGGGTACAGTTGCAGTAGTGTAGTGACTAAGTAGTTGAGTAATAATAGATTCAGAGTATTAAATAGTCACATGTACAGAGGTTGCAGGTGTGATTGCAGGGTACAGTGAACATCTTAGGCTCTGAGTGAATAGTAGTGAGTAGTAGTGAGTAGAGTATAGCTGTAGTAATAACTGACAAGTGAAGAATAGTAGGAGCAAGTACAGTAGTGGTATAGTATAGTATATGATAGGACAGCATAGCATATCATAGTTATATCTATAGTATAGTTCTTACCGGACAGACGGAAGGGCTCTGAACTGGGAGGAGGCGACACAGTGGAGGGCACTGGACCACGGTCTGTATGGAGAGAGAGAGTGTAGTTACAGTAATAACACATCTCATTATTGAGGAGGGCTCTAATGCCTCCAGGGGAAAAACACTGAAGTGAGATTAAGTTCACACATCCTGAAATACTCATTACTGCATCTGAACATTTTAATCATACCTCTCCCTCTGCCTTTCTGCAGAATCTACTTTTAATAACAAGCTGCAAGGTCATAAATGTTCCCTAACCAGGAATGACTGCTGGAAATGAGCTGGAAAATCACACAGCTAGCGCTGCATCTGCCGATTAGCAGAGGGAGAGCGAGAGAGACAGGGGTAGAGAGAGAGGAAGAGAGACAGGGGTAGAGAGAGAGGAAGAGAGACAGGGGTAGAGAGAGAGGAAGAGAGACAGGGGTAGAGAGAGAGGAAGAGAGACAGGGGTAGAGAGAGAGAAGAGAGACAGGGGTAGAGAGAGAGAGAGAGACAGGGGTAGAGAGAGAGGAAGAGAGACAGGGGTAGAGAGACAGGGGTAGAGAGAGAGGAAGAGAGACAGGGGTAGAGAGAGAGAAGAGAGACAGGGGTAGAGAGAGAGGAAGAGAGACAGGGGTAGAGAGAGAGGAGAGAGACAGGGGTAGAGAGAGAGGAGAGAGACAGGGGTAGAGAGAGAGAGACAGAGAGACAGGGGGGGTAGAGAGAGAGAGAGAGAGACAGGGGTAGAGAGAGAGAGAAGAGAGACAGGGGTAGAGAGAGAGGAAGAGAGACAGGGGTAGAGAGAGAGGAGAGAGACAGGGGTAGAGAGGAGAGAGAGACAGGGGTAGAGAGACAGAGAGACAGGGGTAGAGAGAGAGGAAGAGAGACAGGGGTAGAGAGAGAGGGGTAGAGAGAGAGGGGTAGAGAGAGACAGGGGTAGAGAGAGAGGAAGAGAGACAGGGGTAGAGAGAGAGGAAGAGAG
Organism: Oncorhynchus gorbuscha; assembly: GCF_021184085.1. Classification (NCBI taxonomy): domain Eukaryota; kingdom Metazoa; phylum Chordata; class Actinopteri; order Salmoniformes; family Salmonidae; genus Oncorhynchus; species Oncorhynchus gorbuscha. Next base: position 64,373,413 of record NC_060186.1, on the reverse strand, counting down.
ACAGGGGAGAGAGAGAGAGGAGAGAGACAGGGGTAGAGAGAGAGAAGAGGACAGGGGTAGAGAGACAGGGGTAGAGAGAGAGGAAGAGAGACAGGGGTAGAGAGACAGGGGTAGAGAGAGAGAGAAGAGAGACAGAGAGAGAGAGGGGTAAGAGAGACAGGGGTAGAGAGAGAGGAGAGAGACAGGGGTAGAGAGAGAGCAGAGAGAGACAGACAGGGTAGGGTAGAGAGAGAGGAAGAGAGACAGGGGTAGAGAGAGAGAAGAGAGACAGGGGTAGAGAGAGAGAGAGAGAGAGACAGGGGTAGAGAGAGAGAGGAAGAGAGACAGGGGTAGAGAGAGAGGAAGAGAGACAGGGGTAGAGAGAGAGGAAGAGAGACAGGGGTAGAGAGAGAGAAGAGAGAGACAGGGGTAGAGAGAGAGGAAGAGAGACAGGGGTAGAGAGAGAGGAAGAGAGACAGGGGAGAGAGAGAGACAGGGGTAGAGAGAGAGAAGAGAGACAGGGGTAGAGAGAGAGGAGAGAGACAGGGGAGAGGGGAGAGAGAGAGAAAGAGAGACAGGGGTAGAGAGAGAGAGAGAGAGAGACAGGGGTAGAGAGAGAGGAGAGAGACAGGGGTAGAGAGAGAGAGAGAGAGAGACAGGGGTAGAGAGAGAGAGAGAAGAGAGACAGGGGTAGAGAGAGAGAGAGAAGAGAGACAGGGGTAGAGAGAGAAGGAAGAGAGACAGGGGTAGAGAGAGAGAGAGAAGAGAGACAGGGGTAGAGAGAGAGAGAGAGAGACAGGGGTAGAGAGAGAGAGAGAGAGAGACAGGGGTAGAGAGAGAGAGAAGAGAGACAGGGGTAGAGAGAGAGAGAAGAGAGACAGGGGTAGAGAGAGAGAAGAGAGAGAGACAGGGGAGAGAGAGAGAGAGAAGAGAGACAGGGGTAGAGAGAGAGAGAAGAGAGACAGGGGTAGAGAGAGAGAGAGGAAGAGAGACAGGGGTAGAGAGAGAGAGGAAGAGAGACAGGGGTAGAGAGAGAGAGAGGAAGAGAGACAGGGGTAGAGAGAGAGAGGAAGAGAGACAGGGGTAGAGAGAGAGGAAGAGAGACAGGGGTAGAGAGAGAGAGAGGAGAGAGACAGGGGTAGAGAGAGAGAGAAGAGAGACAGGGGTAGAGAGAGAGAGAGAGAAGAGAGACAGGGGTAGAGAGAGAGGAAGAGAGACAGGGGTGAGAGAGAGAGAGAGAGAGACAGAGACAGGGAGGAAGAGAGAGAGGGGGTAAGAGAGACAGGGGTAGAGAGACAGGGGTAGAGAGAGAGGAAGAGAGACAGGGGTAGAGAGAGAGAGGAAGAGAGACAGGGGTAGAGAGAGAGAGAGACAGAGACAGGGGTAGAGAGAGAGAGAGAAGAGAGACAGGGGTAGAGAGAGAGAGAGAGAGACAGGGGTAGAGAGAGAGAGAGGAAGAGAGACAGGGGTAGAGAGAGAGACAGGGGTAGAGAGAGAGAGAGAGAGACAGGGGTAGAGAGAGAGAGAGAAGAGAGACAGGGGTAGAGAGAGAGAGAGGAAGAGAGAGACAGGGGTAGAGAGAGAGAGAGGAAGAGAGAGACAGGGGTAGAGAGAGAGAGAGGAAGAGAGAGACAGGGGTAGAGAGAGAGAAGAGAGACAGAGGTAGAGACAGGGGAGAGAGAGAGAGAGGAAGAGAGAGACAGGGGTAGAGAGAGAGAGAGAGAGAGACAGGGGTAGAGAGAGAGGTAGAGAGAGAGAAGAGAGAGACAGGGGTAGAGAGAGAGAGAGAGAGACAGGGGTAGAGAGAGGGAGTAGGGGTAGAGAGAGAGAGAGAAGAGAGAGACAGGGGTAGAGAGAGAGAGAGAAGAGAGAGACAGGGGTAGAGAGAGACAGAGAGAGAGAGAGAGAGACAGGGGTAGAGAGAGAGAGAAGAGAGAGACAGGGGTAGAGAGAGAGAGAGAAGAGAGACAGGGGTAGAGAGAGAGAGAAGAGAGACAGGGGTAGAGAGAGAGAGAGAGAGACAGGGGTAGAGAGAGAGAGGAGAGAGACAGGGGTAGAGAGAGAGAGAGAAGAGAGACAGGGGTAGAGAGAGAGAGAGAGAGAGACAGGGGTAGAGAGAGAGAGAGAAGAGAGACAGGGGTAGAGAGAGGAAGAGAGACAGGGGTAGAGAGACAGGGGTAGAGAGAGAGAGAGAGACAGGGGTAGAGAGAGAGAGAAGAGAGAGACAGGGGTAGAGAGAGAGAGAGAGAGAGAGACAGGGGTAGAGAGAGAGAGAGGAGAGAGACAGGGGTAGAGAGAGAGAGAGAGAGAGACAGGGAGAGTAGAGAGAGAGAGAGAGAGACAGGGGTAGAGAGAGAGAGAGAGAGAGACAGGGGTAGAGAGAGAGAGAGAGACAGGGGTAGAGAGAGAGAGAGGAAGAGAGACAGGGGTAGAGAGAGAGAGAGGAGAGAGACAGGGGTAGAGAGAGAGAGAGAGAGAGACAGGGGTAGAGAGAGAGAGAGGAGAGAGACAGGGGTAGAGAGAGAGAGAGAGAGAGACAGGGGTAGAGAGAGAGAGAGAGAGAGACAGGGGTAGAGAGAGAGAGAGAAGAGAGACAGGGGTAGAGAGAGAGAGAGAGAGACAGGGGTAGAGAGAGAGAGAGAAGAGAGACAGGGGTAGAGAGAGAGAGAAGAGAGACAGGGGTAGAGAGAGAGGAAGAGAGACAGGGGTAGAGAGAGAGAGAGAGAGAGAGACAGGGGTAGAGAGAGAGAGGAAGAGACAGGGGTAGAGAGAGAGAGAGGAAGAGAGACAGGGGTAGAGAGAGAGAGAGGAGAGAGACAGGGGAGAGAGAGAGAGAGACAGGGGTAGAGACAGGGGTAGAGAGAGAGAGAGAAGAGAGACAGGGGTAGAGAGAGAGAGAAGAGACAGGGGTAGAGAGAGAGAGGAAGAGAGACAGGGGTAGAGAGAGAGAGAGGAAGAGAGACAGGGGTAGAGAGAGAGAGAGAGAGAGAGACAGGGGTAGAGAGAGAGAGAGGAAGAGAGACAGGGGTAGAGAGAGAGAGAGGAAGAGAGACAGGGGTAGAGAGAGAGAGAGGAAGAGAGACAGGGGTAGAGAGAGAGAGAGGAAGAGAGACAGGGTAGAGAGAGAGAGAGGAAGAGAGACAGGGGTAGAGAGAGAGAGAGAAGAGAGACAGGGGTAGAGAGAGAGGAGGAAGAGAGACAGGGGTAGAGAGAGAGAGAGAGAGAGACAGGGGTAGAGAGAGAGAGAGACAGAAGAGAGAGAGACAGGGGTAGAGAGAGAGAGAGGAAGAGAGACAGGGGTAGAGAGAGAGGAAGAGAGACAGGGGTAGAGAGAGAGGAAGAGAGACAGGGGTAGAGAGAGAGAGAGGAAGAGAGACAGGGGTAGAGAGAGAGAGAGGAAGAGAGACAGGGGTAGAGAGAGAGAGGAGGAAGAGAGACAGGGGTAGAGAGAGAGAGGAAGAGAGACAGGGTAGAGAGAGAGAGGGAAGAGAGACAGGGGTAGAGAGAGAGAGGAAGAGAGACAGGGTAGAGAGAGAGAGAGTAAGAGAGACAGGGGTAGAGAGAGAGAGAGCTCTTCAGGGGTAGAGAGAGAGAGAGCAGGGGTAGAGAGAGAGAGGAAGAGAGACAGGGTAGAGAGAGAGAGAGGAAGAGAGACAGGGGTAGAGAGAGAGAGAGGAAGAGAGACAGGGGTAGAGAGAGAGAGAGGAAGAGAGACAGGGGTAGAGAGCCTCAGGGGTCCAGAGAGAGAGAGGAAGAGAGACAGGGTAGAGAGAGAGAGAGGAAGAGACAGGGAGTGAGAGAGAGAGAGAGAGAGAAGAGACAGGGGTAGAGAGAGAGAGAGGAAGAGAGACAGGGGTAGAGAGAGAGAGGCTTTCACAGGGGTCTAGTTGGAGAGAGACAGGGGTGTTGAGAGCCAGGCAAGAGACAGCAGAGTCATGTAGAGAGAGATTTATGAGAGACAGTGAGTGAGAGAGAGGAAGAGAGACAGGGTAGAGACAGGGTAGAGAACCAGAGGGAAGAGAGACAGGGGTAGAGAGAGAGAGAGGAAGAGAGACAGGGGTTAGAGAGAGAGAGGAAGAGAGACAGGGGTAGAGAGAGTGTCATGGAAGAGACTTGGGTTTTATGAGAAAGAGAGAGAGAGAGAGGAAGAGAGACAGGGGTAGAGAGAGAGAGAGGAAGAGAGACAGGGGTAGAGAGAGAGAGAGGAAGAGAGACAGGGGTAGAGAGAGAGAGAGGAAGAGAGACAGGGGTAGAGAGAGAGAGAGGAAGAGAGACAGGGGTAGAGAGAGAGAGAGAAGAGAGACAGGGGTAGAGAGAGAGAGAGGAAGAGAGACAGGGGTAGAGAGAGAGAGAGGAAGAGAGACCATGTTTTTTAGAGAGAGAGAGAGAAGAGAGACAGGGTCTGAAAGAGAGACAGGGGTAGATTTAGACTGTTAAGAATGGACAAGAAAGTCAGCCCAGGGGTTAGAAGAGAGATGTTAGAGAGACAGGGGTAGAGAGAGAGAGAGGAAGAGAGACAGGGTAGAGAGAGAGAGAGGAAGAGAGAGCCAGGTCACCAACTCTCAGCCTGAGTACAGAGAGAGAGAGAGGAAGAGAGACAGGGGTAGAGAGACAGGAAGAGTCCATCCAGGGGTCAGGGGAGAGAGAGAGAGAAGAGAGACAGGGGTACAGAGAAGTCAGGGGTAGAGAGAGAGAGAGAAGAGAGACAGGGGAGAGAGAGAGAGAGGAAGAGAGACAGGGGTAATCTCAGGGGTAGAGAGAGAGAGAGGAAGAGAGACAGGGGTACAGACAGAGAAGTCTCTCCATCAATCTAGAGAGAGAGAGAGAAGAGAGACAGGGGTAGAGAGACAGAGAGAGGGGTAGAGAGAGACTACAGACAGAGAAGAGAGACAGGGGTCCATCAGGGGTCAGGGTAGAGAGAGAGAGAGGAAGAGAGACAGGGGTAGAGAGAGAGAGGAAGAGAGACAGGGTAGAGAGAGAGAGAGAGACAGAGAGACAGAGAGAGAGAGAGAGACAGGGGTAGAGAGAGACAGGGGTAGAGAGAGAGAGAGGAGAGACAGGGGTAGAGAGAGGAGAGACAGGGGTAGAGAGAGAGAGGAAGAGAGACTCCATCAATCTCAGGGGTCTACAGACAGAGAGCTCTCTCCATCAATCTCTCTACAGACAGAGAGAGAGAGAGAGAGGAAGAGAGACAGGGGTAGAGAGAGAGAGAGGAAGAGAGACAGGGGTCTCAGGGGTAGAGAGAGAGAGAGGAAGAGAGACAGAGAGAGAGGAAGAGAGACAGGGGTAGAGAGAGAGAGAGGAAGAGAGACTAGAGAGAGAGAGAGGAAGAGAGACAGGGGTAGAGAGAGAGAGAGGAAGAGAGACAGGGGTAGAGAGAGAGAGAGGAAGAGAGACAGGGTAGAGAGACAGAGAGAGAGAGAGAGAGGAAGAGAGAGAGAGAGAGAGAAGAGAGACAGGGGTAGAGAGAGAGGAAGAGAGACAGGGGTCCATCAATCTAGAGAGAGAGAAGAGAGACAGGGGTACAGACAGAGAGAGAGAGGAAGAGAGACTCTCCATCAATCTAGAGAGAGAGAGAAGAGAGACAGGGGTACAGACAGAGAAGAGAGACTCTCCAGAGATCAGGGGTAGAGAGAGAGGAAGAGAGACAGGGGTAGAGAGAGAGAGAAGAGAGACAGGGGTAGAGACAGAGAACAGGGGTCTCCATCAATCTCTCTACAGACAGAGAACTCTCTCCATCAATCTAGAGAGAGAGAGAGAAGAGAGACAGGGGTAGAGAGACAGACAGAGAACTCAGGGGTAGAGAGAGAGAGAGAGAAGAGAGACAGGGGTAGAGAGAGAGAGAGGAAGAGAGACAGGGGTAGAGAGAGAGAGAGGAAGAGAGACAGGGGTAGAGAGAGAGAGAGGAAGAGAGACAGGGGTAGAGAGAGAGAGAGGAAGAGAGACAGGGGTAGAGAGAGAGAGAGGAAGAGAGACAGGGGTAGAGAGAGAGAGAGGAAGACAGACAGAGAGACTCAGGGGTCTCCATCAATCTCTCTACAGACAGAGAACTCTCAGGGGTCCATCAATCTCTAGAGAGGAAGAGAGACTAGAGACAGAGAGACTCAGGGGTAGAGAGAGAGAGAGGAAGAGAGACAGGGGTAGAGAGAGAGAGAGACAGGGGTAGAGAGAGACAGGGGTAGAGAGAGAGAGAGAAGAGACAGGGGGTAGAGAGAGAGAGAAGAGAGACAGGGGTAGAGAGACAGAGAAGAGACTCAGGGGTAGAGAGAGAGAGAAGAGAGACAGGGGTAGAGAGAGAGAAGAGAGACATCAATCAGGGGTAGAGAGAGAGAGAGAAGAGAGACAGGGGTAGAGAGAGAGGACAGGGGTAGAGAGAACAGGGGTCTCTCACAGGGGTAGAGAGAGAGGAAGAGAGACAGGGGTAGAGAGAGGAGAGACAGGGGTAGAGAGAGGAAGAGAGACAGGGGTAGAGACAGAGAACTCTCTCCATCAATCTCTCAGGGGTAGAGACAGAGAACTCAGGGGTAGAGAGAGAGGAAGAGAGACAGGGGTCCATCAATCTCTAGAGAGAGAGAAGAGAGACAGGGGTAGAGAGAGAGGAAGAGAGACAGGGGTAGAGACAGAGAGACAGGGGTAGAGAGAGAGGAAGAGAGACAGGGGTAGAGAGAGAGAGGAAGAGAGTGCATCTTAATTGTTTCCATTCAATGGGCATCTCTACAAACATGTAATTGACTTCTCTCTTCCCCTCTGCTCTTCATCTCTCCTCTCTGCCACTCTCAGGCCAGTCACAGGCCTCCTCACAGCCCGTCAAAACAGCTCTGTGTGGCACGTCAAGCAGTACCACTCAGTAGAGTGGCTTTCACAGGCCTCTCTAGTTGGAGAGCAGTTTGTTGAGCCGCCAGGCAATCTAGGCATGTCATGTATAGGCTGATATTTATGTTAGACAGTGAGTGTTTTGGTGGGAACATGGTACTAAACCATGGGGGTGGTGAGAGAGAGGGGGAGAAAGAGGGATTAGAGAGAGAGTGTGAGCAGGGGGGGGGATCAGTGTCATGGAAAGACTTGTTTTTATGAAAAGATGGCATTGAAAATCAGCTCCCTGTTTTTGTGATAACTCTGACAGCATTTAGACTGTTAGATCAAATGGACTAAGCCAAGTCACCAACTTAAACATGTTAGAACTCTAGTGTTCCATCCTCCTCCTCCTCCTCTCATTTCACAGGACATCTCTCCATCAATCTCTCTACAGACAGAGAGCTCTCTCCATCAATCTCTCTACAGACAGAGAGCTCTCTCCATCAATCATCAATCTCTCTACAGACAGAGAGACAGAGAACTCTCTCCATCAATCTCTCTACAGACAGAGAGCTCTCTCCATCAATCTCTCTACAGACAGAGAACTCTCTCCATCAATCTCTCTACAGACAGAGAGCTCTCTCCATCAATCTCTCTACAGACAGAGAGCTCTCTCCATCAATCTCTCTACAGACAGAGAACTCTCTCCATCAATCTCTCTACAGACAGAGAACTCTCTCCATCAATCCCACTACAGACAGAGAAGTCTCTCCATCAATCTCTCTACAGACAGAGAAGTCTCTCCATCAATCTCTCTACAGACAGAGAAGTCTCTCCATCAATCTCTCTACAGACAGAGAACTCTCTCCATCAATCTCTCTACAGACAGAGAACTCTCTCCATCAATCTCTCTACAGACAGAGAGCTCTCTCCATCAATCTCTCTACAGACAGAGAGCTCTCTCCATCAATCTCTCTACAGACAGAGAGCTCTCTCCATCAATCTCACTACAGACAGAGCTCTCTCCATCAATCTCTCTACAGACAGAGAACTCTCTCCATCAATCCCACTACAGACAGAGAACTCTCTCCATCAATCCCACTACAGACAGAGAACTCTCTCCATCAATCTCTCTACAGACAGAGAGCTCTCTCCATCAATCTCTCTACAGACAGAGAGCTCTCTCCATCAATCTCTCTACAGACAGAGAACTCTCTCCATCAATCTCTCTACAGACAGAGAGCTCTCTCCATCAATCTCTCTACAGACAGAGAGCTCTCTCCATCAATCTCTCTACAGACAGAGAACTCTCTCCATCAATCCCACTACAGACAGAGAACTCTCTCCATCAATCCCACTACAGACAGAGAACTCTCTCCATCAATCTCTCTACAGACAGAGAACTCTCTCCATCAATCCCACTACAGACAGAGAACTCTCTCCATCAATCTCTCTACAGACAGAGAACTCTCTCCATCAATCCCACTACAGACAGAGAACTCTCTCCATCAATCTCTCTACAGACAGAGAACTCTCTCCATCAATCTCTCTACAGACAGAGAGCTCTCTCCATCAATCCCACTACAGACAGAGAACTCTCTCCATCAATCCCACTACAGACAGAGAACTCTCTCCATCAATCGCACTACAGACAGAGAACTCTCTCCATCAATCGCACTACAGACAGAGAACTCTCTCCATCAATCTCACTACAGACAGAGAAGTCTCTCCATCAATCCCACTACAGACAGAAGTCTCTCCATCAATCCCACTACAGACAGAGAAGTCTCTCCATCAATCTCTCTACAGACAGAGAAGTCTCTCCATCAATCTCTCTACAGACAGAGAACTCTCTCCATCAATCTCTCTACAAACAGAGAACTCTCTCCATCAATCTCTCTACAGACAGAGAACTCTCTCCATCAGGCACAATCACAACAGTGGGTTTATTTTTAGGCCCAGCCAGTGTTATTCCAGGTAACATCATCAGAGGGGTGAAGTGTCAGGCAGGCAGCAGAGATTCCTGTTGATCAGTCTTGCAGATAAGAGGTTGGTAATCTCAATCCCAACACACACACACGTACACACACACTGGTAGCTAGAGGGAGATTTACATTATCAGTCAGGCATGACACAGCTTTAAAATCAATCACATCTACGTGGGAAACCAGTGTCGGCTGGAATAAGAGACTAACGGCAGACATGTGAGCTCAACACGCAAACGCACATACACTCACCTTCATTCTCTAGCTCCCTCACACTTCAAACAGCCTATTTCACTCCTCCTGTTCTCTTTGCCACACTTGCAGTACGTACAGACGTACAGACGTACAGACGTACAGACGTACAGACGTACAGACAGACAGACAGACGGTAAAATACCTGCAGACTTCAGTAGTGAAATATAGAGCTGTGGGTTACAGCAATAAAACTACCCGCCTTGACTGAAATCTGTCTGTCTGTCTCTGTGTGTCTGTCTGTCTCTGTGTGTCTGTCTCTGTGTGTCTGTCTGTCTCTGTGTGTCTGTCTCTCTCTGTGTGTCTGTCTCTCTCTGTGTGTCTGTCTCTCTCTGTGTGTCTGTCTCTCTCTGTGTGTCTGTCTCTCTCTGTGTGTCTGTCTGTCTCTGTGTGTCTGTCTGTCTCTGTGTGTCTGTCTGTCTCTGTGTGTCTGTCTGTCTCTGTGTGTCTGTCTGTCTCTGTGTGTCTGTCTGTCTCTGTGTGTCTGTCTGTCTCTGTGTGTCTGTCTGTCTCTGTGTGTCTGTCTGTCTCTGTGTGTCTGTCTGTCTCTGCGTGTCTGTCTGTCTCTGCGTGTCTCTCTGTGTGTCTCTCTGTCTGTCTCTGTGTGTCTGTCTCTGTGTGTCTGTCTCTGTGTGTCTGTCTCTGTGTGTCTGTCTCTGTGTGTCTGTCTCTGTGTGTCTGTCTCTGTGTGTCTGTCTCTGTGTGTCTGTCTCTGTGTGTCTGTCTGTCTGACAAGAAAGGAGAGAAGTAGCCCATGTCTCCAGATAATGACAATCTCCATCTCAGAATGTGTCACATTAGGACGTGTTCTGACAGCAACGTCCTGCTGGGACTATTGGTTCCTACACACACATTTCTCATGTCCTTCCATCCTCCCGCAGTAAGGCCGGCTCTGAAGGGACCTTATACAAACGCTGTGTTCTTATTGGAGCATGGTTCTGGGAATATCCCGCCCCGTACGTCACCCTCCAGCTGCCTCCCATAGGACAGCTGGGGTTCTGAGAAGGTCATGGAGGGGTCAGTAGGCCACCATATTGAATATTGCTCTTCTAAAGATAGACTGTGGAGGAGTGAGGGGGTGAAGAGGGCAGGGAAGGAGTGACTGATGGGGTAAGAGCTGATGTAATAAAGATGTTAGTTCGTCTCTCAATACTCTCATCCCTTCATTACCTTCTCTCCTTTCTGTATTACAAGGGTCAAGAGTATTTCCTGGTCACATGACCTGATCAGGAAAAGTCTGTAGCCTATAGGTCTAACCTGAGACATATTTTTTCCTGGTCAGGAGAACTACAAGAATCATATTAGTTCCACTGACAGATCAGATCAGTGAACATTGAGCAGAGAGGAGACGACTCAGACGAGGAAAGGAAACTAGGCGAGAGAGCCGATACTTTGACATCAGCCTCTGTACCATCACTCATTCATATATCTTTATGTACATATTCTTTATCCCTTTACACTTGTGTCTATAAGGTAGTAGTTTTGGAATTGTTAGCTAGATTACTTGTTGGTTATTACTGCATTGTCGGAACTAGAAGCACAAGCATTTCGCTACACTCGCACTAACATCTGCTAACCATGTGTATGTGACAAATAAAATTTGATTTGATTTGATTTCTTACTATTAACAATGCTTCCTAGGCACAACTGTTGAAAAGACTACTCATGGTGTGTGTAGTGTTCTAATCTAGCATCATGGATGTAATGTACATCATGGTGTCGCCAATACAATGGTGTACATCACAGGTTGGGCAATTGGCGGCATGGGGCCCCATTTTGTAGGCCTGCAGACCAATAAAACAAACATAGTTTTATTGTAATTATCTTTTGGGGGGGGGGGGGGGCAGTCGGGGTCTCAATTTACTGTTGAGAGTTAGAGAGTTGAGAGTTAGAAGAATAGAATACATGTGGTTGTGCATCAGCACTCCCTCAATTAGCCCATGACAGCAAAAATAATACAAAAATAAACTAAAAATAATATTACTACGGTCCCGGGTTCATATCCCGGGCTGAGCCACAACCGGCTGTGTTCGGGAGTCCCATAGGACGGCACACAATTGGCCCAGCGTTGTCCAGGTTAGGGGAGGGTTTGGCCAGGGGGGCTTTACTTGGCTCACCGCGCTCTAGCGACTCCTTGTGGCGGGCCGGGTACCTGTGGGCTGACCCCGGATGACCGTTGAACGGTGTTTCCTCCGACACAGTGGTGCTGCTGGCTACCGGGTTAAGCTGGCGGGTGTTAAGGAGCGAGGTTAGACGGCTCATGTTTCGGAGGACGCATGACTCCACCTTCACCTCTCCCGAGCCCGTTGGGGAGTTGCAGTGATGAGACGAGATCGAGGGGGTAAAATACAAACAACTACAAATGATGAGAATAATGAAGTAAGTTTTATGCAGCATCTTTTTTAGTGCGGCCACATTGCACCTTTTGTTTGTCTGAAATTGCGGGTTTTACACACCAGCCAAGCTTCTGGGAGAGAGCGATGGTCGCCTTTCCATAAGTGAGTCTAGTGGCCAGCTATCTAAACTTGCAGTAAACATGGTGGAATTACCGACCGTGGTCGTCAGTTGTTGATATATCCTGATGCGGACAGCTTGTCTGTCGAAACGTTGGTGGTTGAATTTTTGCATCTGAGCTCTTAGAGAGTGCGGCTCTCTTTTATTTTCATATTGATAATCAGTTACCATATTAAAAACTGCAAACATTTGCCTCCACCCTATTGCAAATTGTGTAGAATTGCAGAAACTTTGCTGCAAAACTGAACATTTTTCTCTCTGCCCCGGCAAAATGTGTAGAATTGCATGAAATGAGTTAAAAAAATGGCTAAATATTCACATTACAAAATGTGTAGAATTGCAGGAAATTAACTTTCAAACGTACATTTTTTATTTTCGTTGTCACGATGGGGGCCGCTAAAATGTTTTGCTAGCACACACACACACACACACACACACACACACACACACACACACACACACACACACACACACACACACACACACACACACACACACACACACACACACACACACACACACACAGTATGTAGAAGTGCTTAGGAGCTGTGAATGGTGTGTGTGTATGTGCTGTGCGTGTATGTGCGTGTATGTGCTGTGCGTGCGTGTGCGTGTGCGTGTGCGTGTGCGTGTGTGTGTGTGTGTGTGTGTGTGTGTGTGTGTGTGTGTGCGTATGTGAGTATGTGTATGTGCGTTTGTGTGTGTATGTGTGTGTGTATGTGCATATGTGAGTATGTGTGTGCGTATGTGTGTGTTTGTACGTGTGTGTCTGCAGGGTCTACATTAGGCTATGTGAACTGAACAGTATGTAGTGGTACATTATACAGTACATTCTTAGCCCACAAACTAGGCCTCTGATAGTGGCAGGGCATCGCAGCACGACTTTCTAATGTTCAGGCCATCACTATGAGTGCAGTAAGACTCCTCAGACAGGGTAAGAACAATTCATTATAGCTCCATTCTAGTCATAATGAAATAGATAGACCTGGACACAACGCCACAACCCTCTCTGTGGAGAGCACTACACACATTTACAATAGTATGCTTAACAAGTCATATAGAGAATGCAGATGAAAAGAGAGAAGCAGAGAGAAAGAAGCAGAGAGAAAGGCAGAGAGAGAGAAGCAGAGAGAAAGGCAGAGAGAGAGAAGCAGAGAGAAAGGCAGAGAGAGAGAAGCAGAGAGAGAGAAGCAGAGAGAAAGGCAGAGAGAGAGAAGCAGAGAGAGAGAAGCAGAGAGAGAGGCAGAGAGAGAGAAGCAGAGAGAAAGGCAGAGAGAGAGAAGCAGAGAGAAAGGCAGAGAGAGAGAAGCAGAGAGAAAGGCAGAGAGAGAGAAGCAGAGAGAGAGAAGCAGAGAGAAGAGAGCAGAGAGAGAAAGGCAGAGAGAGAGAAGCAGAGAGAGAGACAGCAGAGAGAGAAGCAGAGAGAAAGGCAGAGAGAGAGAAGCAGAGAGAAAGGCAGAGAGAGAAGCAGAGAGAAAGGCAGAGAGAGAGAAGCAGAGAGAAAGGCAGAGAGAGAGAAGCAGAGAGAGAGGCAGAAAGAGCTTCAGAGAGAGGCAGAGAGATTCAGAGAGAGAGAGAGGCAGAGAGAGAGAGAGTCAGAGAGAAAGGCAGAGAGAGAGAAGCAGAGAGAAAGGCAGAGAGAGAGTAGCAGAGAGAGAGGCAGAGAGAGAGAGAGGCAGAGAGATTCAGAGAGAGAGAGAGGCAGAGAGAGAGGCAGAGAGAGAGAGAGTCAGAGAGAGAGAGGCAGAGAGAGAGAAGCAGAGAGAAAGGCAGAGAGAAAGGCAGAGAGAGAGTAGCAGAGAGAGAGGCAGAGAGAGAGGCAGAGAGAGCTTCAGAGAGAGGCAGAGAGATTCAGAGAGAGAGAAGCAGAGAGAGAGGCAGAAAGAGCTTCAGAGAGAGGCAGAGAGATTCAGAGAGAGAGGCAGAGAGAGAGGCAGAGAGAGCTTCAGAGAGAGGCAGAGAGAGCTTCAGAGAGAGGCAGAGAGATTCAGAGAGAGAGAAGCAGAGAGAGAGGCAGAAAGAGCTTCAGAGAGAGGCATAGAGATTCAGAGAGAGAGAGAGGCAGAGAGAGAGGCAGAGAGAGAGGCAGAGAGAGAGAGGCAGAGAGCAGAGAGAAAGGCAGAGAGAGAGAAGCAGAGAGAGAGAGATTCAGAGAGAAAGGCAGAGAGAGAGGCAGAGAGAGAGGCAGAGAGAGAGAGATTCAGAGAGAAAGGCAGAGAGAGAGAAGCAGAGAGAAAGGCAGAGAGAGAGTAGCAGAGAGAAAGGCAGAGAGAGAGGCAGAGAGAGAGGCAGAGAGAGAGAGATTCAGAGATGTTCTCCAGTATAAAAGGAATAGAGCAGATGTGGCGGCAGGTAGCCTAGTGGTTAGTGTAGGGGCGGCAGGTAGCCTAGTGGTTAGAGTGTAGGGGCGGCAGGTAGCCTAGTGGTTAGAGTGTAGGGGCGGCAGGTAGCCTAGTGGTTAGAGGTAGGGGCAGGTAGCCTAGTGGTTAGAGTGTCAGGTAGCCTAGTGGTTAGAGTGTAGGGGCAGGTAGCCTAGTGGTTAGAGTGTAGGGGCGGCAGGTAGCCTAGTGGTTAGAGTGTAGGGGCGGCAGGTAGCCTAGTGGTTAGAGTGTAGGGGCGGCAGGTAGCCTAGTGGTTAGAGTGTAGGGGCGGCAGGTAGCCTAGTGGTTAGAGTGTAGGGGCTGCAGGTAGCCTAGTGGTTAGAGTGTAGGGGCGGCAGGTAGCCTAGTGGTTAGAGTGTAGGGGCAGGTAGCCTAGTGGTTAGAGTGTAGGGGCTGCAGGTAGCCTAGTGGTTAGAGTGTAGGGGCAGGTAGCCTAGTGGTTAGAGTGTAGGGGCGGCAGGTAGCCTAGTGGTTAGAGTGTAGGGGCGGCAGGTAGCCTAGTGGTTAGAGTGTAGGGGCGGCAGGTAGCCTAGTGGTTAGAGTGTAGGGGCGGCAGGTAGCCTAGTGGTTAGAGTGTAGGGGCGGCAGGTAGCCTAGTGGTTAGAGTGTAGGGGCGGCAGGTAGCCTAGTGGTTAGAGCGTTGGACTAGTAACCGAAAGGTTGCTGGATTGAATCCCCGAGCTGACAAGGTAAAAATCTGTCTTTCTGCCCCTGAACAAGGCACTGTTCCCTGGTAGGCAGTCATTGTAAATAAGAATTTGTTCTTATCTGACTTGCCTAGTTGAATAAAGGTTAAATAACTGGTGGAAGGCTGCCTGTTAATGAGGTCTGGGGCTCTCTAATAACACACACAGTGCCCCTCTACAGTCTAATTAGTAGCACCATTAGTGTGCAGGGAGGGAGTCAGGTCTGGTCTGGGGTTACTATCACAAGGACCTGTTTTGTAACACTTTATCCAACACTCCTGGTGCACAGCATGGTCTTCATTGTATTTTGTGAATAGAATATTGGTAAGGAGTACGCTATAAATGTTGATTCCTCAGCATTTACATAACTCCATTCCGTCATTTCTTGACCCACTTTGTTTCTAACTACCACCACTAGTAACCACTGTCACGCACACAGGCACACAGACATAAACACAGAGACAGATTTTTAAAAGCTGTGTTTTGGTAATTTTCTGGCTAATTTGCATGGGGGTGGATCCAATGCTGGGGAATGCATCGTGTAAATTGGTGTGTGGGTGAATGTTTGTGTGTGTGTGTGTGTTGTAGAAAGGGGTCCATGGTAACCTCTGCTTGAGTAAACAACCTCCTCTTCCTCTAATTACACTGCTCTGCTGCCAGTGTGTCACTCAGTATACAGCATGTGTGTGTCACTCAGTATACAGTATGTGTGTGTCACTCAGTATACAGTATGTGTGTGTCACTCAGTATACAGTATGTGTGTGTCACTCAGTATACAGTATGTGTGTGTCACTCAGTATACAGTATGTGTGTGTCCCTCCCAGTGTGAAAACACTGCTGTGTGTAATGTGTGTCTGCATCTCTGCTCTGTGTGTGTGTGTGTGTGTGTGTGTGTGTGTGTGTGTGTGCCTCTGCTCTGTGTGTGGTTAGATCTCTGCTCTGTGTGTGTGTGTGTGTGGTGTCTGCAGCCTAGTGGTTAGCAGTCTGCTCTGTGTGTGTGTGTGTGTGTGTAGTGTCTGCATCTCTGCTCTGTGTGTGTGTGGTGTGTGTGCGTGTCTGCATCTCTGCCTGTGTGGTTGTGAGTGTGTGGGGCGTGTGTGTGTGTGTGTGTCCTAGTGGTTAGAGTGTGTGTGGTGTGCCTGTGGTTAGAGTGTGTGTGTGTGTGTGTGTGTGTGTGTGTGTGTGTGTGTGTGTGTGTGTGTGTGGTAGCCTGTGTGTGTGTGTGTGTGTGTGGTTCTCTGCTCTGAGTGTAGGGTGTGTGTGTGTGTGTGTGTGTGTGTGTGTGTGTGTGTGTGTGTGTGTGTGTGTGTGTGTGTGTGTGTGTGTGTGTGTGTGTGTCTGCATCTCTGCTCTGTGTGTGTGTGTGTGTGTGTGTGTGTGTGCATCTCTGCTCTGTGTGTGTGTGTGTGTGTGTGTGTGTGTGTGTGTGTGTGTGTGTGTGTGTGTGTGTGTGTGTGTGTGTGTGTGTAGTGGTGTGTGTGTGTGTGTGTGTGTGTGTGTGTAGCCTGCTCTGTGGTTAGAGTGTAGGGTGTGTGTGTGTGTGTGTGCAGGTAGCCTGTGTGGTTAGAGCTCTGTGTGTGTGTGTGTGTCTGCATCTCTGCTCTGTGTGGTGTGTGTGTGTGTGTGTGTGTGTGTGTGGTAGCCTGCTCTGTGGTTAGAGTGTGTGTGGTGTCTGCATCTCTGCTCTGTGTGTGTGTGTGTGTGTCTGCATCTCTGCCTCTCTGTGGTTAGATCTCTGCTCTGTGTGGGTGTGTGCATCTCTGCAGGTGTGTGGTGTAGAGTGTAGGATCTCTGCTCTGTGTGTGTGTGTGTGTGTGTGTCTGCATCTCTGCCTGTGTGGTTAGTGTGTGTGTGTGTCTGCATCTCTGCTCTCTGCGTGGTATCTCTGCTCTGTGTGGTTAGATCTCTGCGTGTGTGGTGTGTCTGCATCTCTGCTCTCTGCGTGTGTGTGTGTGTGTCTGCATCTCTGCTCTGTGTGTGTGTGTGTGTGTGTCTGCATCTCTGCTCTCTGTGTGTGTGTGTGTGTGTGTGTGTGTGTGTGTGTGTGTGTGTCTGCATCTCTGCTCTCTGCGTGTGTGTGTGTGTCTGCATCTCTGCGTGTGTGTGTGTGTCTGCATCTCTGCTCTCTGCGTGTGTGTGTGTGTGTGTGTCTGCATCTCTGCTCTGCGTGTGTGTGTGTGTCTGCATCTCTGCTCTGCGTGTGTGTGTGTGTCTGCATCTCTGCTCTGCGTGTGTGTGTGTGTCTGCATCTCTGCTCTGCGTGTGTCTGCATCTCTGCTCTGCGTGTGTGTGTGTGTCTGCATCTCTGCTCTGCGTGTGTGTGTGTGTCTGCATCTGCTCTTGTGTGTGTGTGTCTGCCTCTGCTCTGCAAGGTGTGTGTGTCTGCATCTCTGCTCTGCGTGTGTGTGTGTGTCAGTCATTGTAAATAAGAATTTGTTCTTATCTGATCTTGCCTAGTTGAATAAAGTGTTAAATAACTGGTGGAAGGCTGCATCTGTTAATGAGTGTCTGGGGTGTGTGTGTGTGTCTAATCTCTGCACACATCTGCCTCTGCGTGTGTGTGTGTCTGCATCTAGTCTCTGCGTGGTGTGTGTCTGGTCTGCTTACTATCACTGTGTGTGTGTGTGTGTGGTGTGTGTGTGTGTGTGTGTGTGTGTGTGTGTGTGTGTGTGTCTGCATCTCTGCTCTGTGTGTGTGTGTGTCTGCATCTCTGCTCTGTGTGTGTGTGTGTCTGCATCTCTGCTCTGTGTGTGTGTCTGCATCTGTTTTGTAACACATCCAACACTCTGGTGCACAGCATGGTCTTCATTGTATTTTGTGAATAGAATATTGGTAAGGAGTACGCTATAAATGTTGATTCCTCAGCATTTACATAACTCCATTCCGTGTTTCTGATCCACTTTGCTCTGTGTGTGTGTGTGTGTGTGTGTGTGTGTGTGTGTGTGTGTGTGTGTGTGTGTGTGTCTGATCCTGCTCTGTGTGTGTGTGTGTCTGCATCTGCTCCACGTGTGTAACCACTGTGTGTGTGTGTGTGTCTGCATCACAGGCACACAGACATAAACACAGAGACAGATTTTTAAAAGCTGTGTTTTGGTCTCTGTTTTCTGGCTAATTTGCATGGGGGTGGATCCAATGCTGTGGAATGCATCGTGTAAATTGGTGTGTGGGTGAATGTTGTGTGTGTGTGTGTGTGTGTGTTGTAGAAAGGTGGTCCATCTCTGCTCTGTGTGTGTGTGTGTGTGTGTGTGTCTGCATCTCCTCTGCTTGAGTAAACAACCTCCTCTCTTCCTCTAATCTCTGCATCTCTGCTGTGTGCTGCCAGTGTGTCACTCAGTATACAGTATGTGTGTGTGTCACTCTGCTCTCTGTAACAGTATGTGTGTGTCACAGTATACAGTGTGTGTGTGTCACTCTGTATACAGTATGTGTGTGTCATCTCAGTATGTATGTGTGTGTCATCTCTGTATGTGTGTGTGTCTGCATCTCAGTATACAGTATGTGTGTGTGTGTGTCACTCAGTATCTCAGTATGTGTGTGTCACTCAGCTCTACAGTATGTGTGTGTCACTCAGTCTACAGTATGTGTGTGTCTGCATCTCTGCGTGTGTGTCTGCATCTCTGCTACAGTATGTGTGTGTGTGTCACTCAGTATACAGTATGTGTGTGTCATCTCAGTATACAGTATGTGTGTGTCACTCAGTATACAGTATGTGTGTGTGTGTGTCTGCATCTCAGCTATCTGTATGTGTGTGTCTGCATCTCTGTGTGTGTGTGTGTGTGTGTGTGTGTGTGTGTGTGTGTGTGTGTGTGTGTGTGTGTGTGTGTGTGTGTGTGGTGTGTGTGTGTGTGTCTGCATCTCTGCGTGTGTGTGTGTGTGTGTGTCTGCATCTCAGTGTGTGTGTGTGTGTGTGTCTCTGCTCTGTGTGTGTGTGTGTGTGTCCCTCCCAGTGTGAAAACACTGCTGTGTGTGTGTGTGTGTCTGCATCTCTGCTCTGTGTGTGTGTGTGTGTGTGTGTGTCTGTGTGTGCTCTGTGTGTGTGTGTGTGTGTGTGTGTGTGTGTGTCTCTGTGTGTGTGTGTGTGTGTGTGTGTGCATCATCTCTGCTGTGTGTGTGTGTGTGTCTGCATCTCTGCCCTGTGTGTGTGTGTGTGTGTGTGTGTGTGTGTGTGTGTGTGTGTGTGTGTGTGTGTGTGTCTGCATCTCTGCTCTGTGTGTGTGTGTGTGTGTGTGTGTGTGTGTGTGTGTGTGTGTGTGTGTGTGTGTGTGTGTGTGTGTGTGTGTGTGTGTGTGTGTGTGTGTGTGTGTGTGTGTGTGTGTGTGTGTGTGTGTGTGTGTGTGTGTGTGTGTGTCATGCATCTCTGCGTGTGTGTCTGTGTGTGTGTGTGTGTGTGTGTGTGTGTGTGTGTGTGTGTGTGTGTGTGTGTGTGTGTGTGTGTGTGTGCATCTCTGCTGTGTGTGTGTGTGTCTGCATCTCTGCTGTGTGTGTGTGTGTGTGTGTGTGTGTGTGTGTGTGTGTGTGTGTGTGTGTGTGTGTGTGTGTGTGTGTGTGTGTGTGTGTGTGTGTGTCTCTGCATCTCTGCTCTGTGTGTGTCTGCATCTCTGCTCTGTGTGTGTGTGTGTGTGTGTGTGTGTGTGTGTGTGTGTGTGTGTGTGTGTGTGTGTGTGTGTGTGTGTGTGTGTGTGTGTGTGTGTGTGTGTGTGTGTGTGTGTGTGTGTGCATCTCTGCTCGTGTGTGTGTGTGTGTGTGTGTGTGTGTGTCTGCATCTCTGTGTGTGTGTGTGTGTGTGTGTGTGTGTGTGTGTGTGTGTGTGTGTGTGTGTGTGTGTGTGTGTGTGTGTGTGTGTGTGTGTGTGTGTGTGTGTGTGTGTGTGTGTGTGTGTGTGTGTGTGTGTGTGCTCTCTGCATCTCTGCTCTGTGTGTGTGTCTCTGTCTGTGTGTGTGTGTGTGTGTGTGTGTGTGTGTGTGTGTGTGTGTGTGTGTGTGTGTGTGTGTGTGTGTGTGTGTGTGTGTGTGTGTGTGTGTGTGTGCATCTGCATCGTGTGTGTGTGTGTGTGTGTGTGTGTGTGTGTGTGTGTGTGTGTGTGTGTGTGTGTGTGTGTGTGTGTGCATCTCTGCTGTGTGTGTGTGTCTGCATCTCTGCCCTGTGTGTGTGTGTGTGTGTGTGTGTGTGTGTGTGTGTGTGTGTGTGTGTGTGTGTGTGTGTGTGTGTGTGTGTGTGTGTGTGTGTGTGTGTGTGTGCATCTCTGCATCTGTGTGTGTGTGTGTGTGTGTGTGTGTGTGTGTGTGTGTGTGTGTGTGTGTGTGTGTGTGTGTGTGTGTGTGTGTGTGTGTGTGTGTGTGTGTGTGTGTGCATCTCTGCATCTCTGCTCTGTGTGTGTCTGCATCTCTGCTCTGTGTGTGTGTGTGTCTGCATCTCTGCGTGTGTGTGTGTGTCTGCATCTCTGCGTGTGTGTGTGTGTCTGCATCTCTGCTCTGTGTGTGTGTGTGTGTGTGTGTGTGTGTGTGTGTGTGTGTGTGTGTGTGTGTGTCTGCTCTGCTCTGTGTGTGTGTGTGTGTGTCTCTGCTCTGTGTGTGTGTGTGTCTCTGCTCTGTGTGTGTGTGTGTGTGTGTATCTCTGCTCTGTGTGTGTGTGTGTGTGTGTGTGTGTGTGTGTGTGTGTGTGTGTGTGTGTGTGTGTGTGTGTGTGTGTGTGTGATCCCCTGGACTCGGGATAGAGTCCAATGAGGCAGCAGCAGACCATCCTGTAGCTGACGCTGGGGCTAATATTCCTCAGCCTCGTTATTCTGATAGTCTGAACAAAAAAACACACTACTATCCTTGTCAAATACACTATGGCCAAAAGTATGTTGACACATGTTCATCAAACATCTCATTCTAAAATCTTGGGCATTGATATGGAGTTGGTCCCCCTTTGCTGCTATAACAGCCTCCACTCCTCTGGGAAGGCTTTCCACTAGATGTTGGAACATTGCTGTGGGGACTTCCATTCAGGAGCATTAGTGAGGACGGCCACTGATGTTTGGCGATTAGGCCTGCCTCGCAGTCGGCATTCCAATTCATCCCAAAGGTGTTTGAAGGGTTGAGGTCAAAGCTCTGAGCAGACCAATCAAGCATTTTTGTATGGACCTCACTTTGTGCACAGGGGCATTGTCATGCTGAATCAGGAAAGGATCCTTCCCCAAACTATTGCCACAGCCCAAACCATGAAGAACTGTCCTAGACCATTATTCCTCCTCCATCGAACTCTACAGTTGTCACCATGCATTGGGACAGGTAGTGTTCTCCTGGCATCCGCTGGACTGCCAGATGGTGAAGCATGATTCGTCACTCCAGAGAATGTGTTTCCACTGCTCTGGAGTCCAATGGTGGTGAGCTTTACACCACCCCAGCTGACGCTTAGCATTACGCATGGTTATCTTAGGCTTGTGTGCAGCTGCTCGGCCGTGGAAACCCATTTCATGAAGCTCCCAACGAACAGTTATTGTGCTGACGTTGCTTTCAGAGGCAGTTTAGAACATGCTAGTGTGTGTTGCAACCTAGGACAGACAATTTTTATGCGCTTCAGCACTCGGTGGTCCCGTTCTGTGAGCTTGTGTGGCCTACCACTTCACGGTTGAGCCGTTGTTGCTCCCAGATGGTTCCATTTCACGATAACAGCACTTACAGTTTACTCTAGCAGGGCAGAAATTTGATGAACTGACTTGTTGGTAAGGTGGCATCCGTTGACTGTGCCACATTGAAAGTCACTGAGCTCATCAGTAAGGCCATTCTACTGCCAATGTTTGTCTATGGAGATTACATAGCTGTGTGCTCGATTTTATACACCTGTCAACAATGGCTGTGGCAGAAATAGCTGAAACCACTCATTTCAAGGGGTGTGCACATACTTTTGTATATATAAAATACGTGTCAATAAAATTTGTTACGGCATGTTTGTAAACTTTGCGTATTAATGTTATCATTTGTTATGATATGAATGTCATGCATCCATGTTTAAAACAGGCCTAAATGAAGTAGTAGCAAGTAAATAAGCACAGGAAGCCATTGACATATGCCTGGCTTTGGTTCAGTTCCACCAATATACTAACTCAGTAGACTCAGGGTCACAACAAGCGACTGAGTTTTTGTATGTTTACATGTTTCTGTTTGTTTCTGCATCGGTAGTCCACAGGCTAATAGAACATTTAGTTTTTTCATATACAGTATATATATATATATATATATATATACACATACACCTCAGCCAAATACATTTAAACTCAGTGTTTCAAAATTCCTGACATTTAATCCTTGTAAAAATGCTCTGTTTTAGGTCAGTTAGGATCACCATTTTATTTTAAGAATGTGAAATGTTTATTTTGTTTTTCCCACGATGTCAAGCAAAAAGGCTTGAGTTTGAAGGTAGGCCTACAGTGGGGCAAAAAAAGTATTTATTCCGCCACCAATTGTACAAGTTCTCCCACTTAAAAAGATGAGAGCGGACTGTATGACAGACAAAATGAAAAAAAAAATCACATTGTAGGAGTTTTAATTTATTTATTTGCAAATTATGGTGGAAAAGAAGTAGTTGGTCAATAACAAAAGTTTATCTAAATACTTTGTTATATACCCTTTGTTGGCAATGACAGAGGTCAAATGTTTTCTGTAAGTCTTCACAAGGGTTTCACACACTGTTGCTGTTATTTTGGCCCATTCCTCCATGCAGATCTCCTCTAGAGCAGTGATGTTTTGGGGCTGTTGCTGGGCAACACGGACTTTCAACTCCCTCCAAAGATTTTCTATGGGGTTGAGATCTGGAGACTGGCTAGGACAGTGAATTAATCTGTCTGTAAACAATTATTGGAAAAATTACTTGTGTCATGCACAAAGTAGAGGTCCTAACCGAATTGCCAAAACTGTAGTTTGTTAACATGAAATTTGTGGAGTTGTTGAAAAATGAGTTTTAATGACTCCAACCTAAGTGTATGTAAACTTCTGACTTCAACTGTAGATGATTGTCAAAAATGGGAACGAAGGAAGTGCTTTAAAATGCGCAATAAAGGTTAGCAATGGAGTTTTAATGACCCAAACACATGGAGTCATCTAGTAACCAAAAAAAGTAGTAACAAATCAAAATAGATTTTATATTTGAGATTCTTCAAAGTAGCCACACTTTGATTGCAACTTTGCACACTCTTGGCATTCTCTCAACCAGCTTCATGAGGCAGTCCCCTGGAATGCATTTCAATTAACAGGTGTATCTTGTGGAATTTCTTTCCTTCTTAATGTATTTGAGCCAATCAGTTGGGTTGTGACAAGATAGGGGTGGTATACAGAAGATAACCCTATTTGGTAAAAGACCAATTCCCAATTACAGTTCAAATAAGCAAAGAGAACGAAAGTCATTACTTAAGACATGAAGGTCAGTCAGTGTGGAACATTTCAAGAACTTTTAAAGTTTCTTCAAGTGTAATCGCAAAAACCATCAAGCACATTCAGGCTCTCATGACGACCACCACATGAAAGGAAGACCCAAAGTTACCTCTGCTGCGGAGGATAAGTTCATTAGCGTTACCAGCCTCGGAAATTGCAGCCAAATAAATGCTTCACAGACTTCAAGTAACAGACACCAATATGAAGAAGAGACTTGCTTGGGCCAAGAAACATGAGCAATGGACATGAGACCGGTGGAAATCTGTCCTTTGGTCTGATGAGCCCAAATTAGAGATTTTGGTTCCAACCTCCCTGTCTTTGTGAGACGCAGAGTAGGTGAATGGATGATCTCTGCATGTGTGGTTTCCACAGTGAAGAATGGAGGAGGAGGTGTTATGGTGTGGGTGTGATTTCCTGGTGACACTGTCTGTGATTTATTTAGAATTCAAGGCAACACTTATCCAGCATGGCTACCACAGCATTCTGCAGCGATACACCATCCCATCTGGTTTGGGCTTAGTGGGACTAGCATTTGTTTTTCAACAGGACAAGGACCCAAAACACACCTCGAGGCTGTTTTAGCCCAATTTGACCAAGAAGGAGAGTGATGGAGTGCTGCATCGGATGACCTGGCCTCCACAATCACCCGGCCTCAACCCCATTGAGATGGTTTGGGGTGAGTTGGACCGCAGAGCGAAGGAAAATCAGCCAACAAGTGCTCAGCATTCCAGGTGAAGCTGGTTGAGAGAATGCCAATAGTGTGCAAAGCTGTCATCAAGGCAAAGGGTGGCTACTTTGGAGAATCTCAAATATAAAATCTATTTTGATTTGTTAAACACGTTTTCATGATTCCACAAATGTAATTTCATAGTTGTGATGACTTCAATTATTCTACAATGTAGAAAATAGCAAAAAAAATAAGAAAAACCCTGGAATGAGTAAGTGCGTCTAAACTTTTGTCTGGTACTGTAAATAGTGTCCGTCCGTCCGTGTCCGTCCGTCCGTCCGTCCGTGTCCGTCCGTCTGTCTGTGTCCGTCTGTCTGTCTGTGTCCGTCTGTCTGTGTCCGTCTGTCTGTCTGTCCGTCCGTCTGTCTGTGTCCGTCTGTCTGTGTCCGTCTGTCTGTCTGTCCGTCTGTCTGTCTGTGTCCGTCTGTCTGTCTGTGTCCGTCTGTCTGTGTCTGTGTTTAGGCCCCATCCCTCACAGTTGCTTCAAGTGTTCCTGTGCATTCTGCAGCAACAAATCACAGCTCTCTTTCTTTCTCCTTCTCCCCCTCTCTTTCTCTCCTCAGACTGAGAGAAGCCCTGGTGAAAGAAGCTCTAGTTTATCTAGTCAGTGATCTAGGCAGCCAGTCATGTATGTATGTACAGCAACCGTACGTACATACCCCAACCAGAAGCCATGGAATACAGGCAACATCCACACTGAGCTAAAGGCTAGAGCTGCCGCTTTCAAGGAGCGGGACTCAAACCCGGAAATCCTGCTTTGCCCTCCGACGAACCATCAAACAGGCAAAGCGTCAATACAGGACTAAGATTGAATCGTGCTACACCGCTCTTACGCTCGTCGGATGTGGCAGGGCTTGCAAAACCATTACAGACTACAAAAGGGAAGCAACAGCCGAAGCGAGCACAGAAGTAGTTTAGCTCGTCTGGTAGGCTCGTGTCACTGGGCAGCTCTCGGCTGTGCTTCCCTTTGTAGTCTGTAGTAGTTTGCAAGCCCTGCCACATTCGACGAGCATCAGGGCCGGGATTTTGTTATAAGCTTCCGGGTTAGAGTCCCGCTCCTTGAAAGTGGCCTGTTGCCGGGGAAGCAGTATATCATTCACATCGGGCTCGTCGGACTTGTTAAAGGAAAAAAGGATTCTGCCAGTCCGTGGTGAGTAATTGCAGTCCTGATGTCCAGAAGTTATTTTCGGTCATAAGAGACGAAAGCAGCAACATTATGCACAAAATAAGTTAAAAAATAATACGTTCCAGACAACGCAAAGAAACAAACAAAAAAACACAATTGGTTAGGAATACGCAAAACATCTATTTTCCTCCCTCTACTTATCTCCATTCCTCTCCACTATCTTCTCCCCGGACTTTCCACTTCCACAATGCTTCTTTACTTTAACAGACATCTTCCTCACTCGTCCTCGTTCCCTTTTGAACTCTTTCTGAGATACACAATCTCTATATTAGCAGCAGTCTGAGTATTTAGGCCTATTAAGAATGGGACATAATCCTGGTACAGTAAGGAGCTGTGTGTGTGTGTGTGTGTGTGTGTGTGTGTGTGTGTGTGTGTGTGTGTGTGTGTGTGTGTGTGTGTGTGTGTGTGGCTATGTAACAGTAAACTGTGTGATGTTTAACATCATTCTCAGTGTGTCAGTGTCATTTCATTGAGGGTAATAATAGCTATCCTGAAGAGGACAGAGACGAGAAAAGGACATGTTCTGTGTTCTGGAGCAAAGGTTCCCACAGTAATTGGAAATGCAAATTGCCTTCACATGTACAGATTCCCACAGTGGATTGGGGCACGGGTGGAGAGCCAATGTGAGTGGAGAGGTGTGTGTGTGTTTGGTTTAACTATCCTTGTGGGGACCAGATGTTCTCATAAGGACAGTAAAACAAGGAACATTTGCACAAGTGGGGAAATTTTGCAGATCCCCATAAGGAAATAGGCTATTTTAGGCTTAAATTTAGGGTTAGGGTTAGAATTAGGATTAGGTGTTAGGTTTAGGAGTTAGGGTTTGGTGTTAAGTTTTGGGTTAGGTTAAGGTTTGGGGTTAGGTTTAGAAATAAGATTTTGAATGGGAATAAATTGTTTGGTCCTCACAAGGATAGTAAAATGTGTGTGTACGTGTGTTTGTGTGTGTGTCTTCCAACCGGAGGTAATTTCACAGATGTCATCTGATGCTGAGGCGACTAGATAATTTGGCCAAATATTTTATTAAAAGAAGCAATATTGATATGAGTTAACACCAGACATCTGTTGGAGGGACGTCTCTATCTTTCTTTCTCTATGTCACACACACACACAAGGCTCTATGGTGACTTTTTTTTACAAGGAGTACGTGTTCACCTAAGTTGAAAAACGTAGGCACACACAAAGAAATTTAGGAGTACATTTAAAAATATTTGTGGTAATAAATACCTAATTTACATAAGTATTCAAACCCTTTGCTATGAGACTTGAAATTGAGCTCAGATGCCTTTTTAAAATGATAAACTTAGATTAGCTAACACAATGTTCCATTGGAACATAGGAGTGATGGTTGTTGATAATGGGCCTCTGTACAACTAAGTAGATATTCCATTAAAAATCAGCCGTTTCCAGCTACAATAGTCATTTACAACATTAACAATGACTACACTGTATTTCTGATCAATTTGATGTTATTTTAATGGACAAAAAATGTGCTTTTCTTTCAAAAACAAGAACATTTCTAAGTGACCCCAAACCTTTGAACGGTAGCGAACATGTTAGGGGTGTAACGGTTCACTGAAATCATGGTTTGGTACATATTGCGGTTTTGGGGTCACGGTTTGGTTCGGTTTCGGGTACAGCAGGAAAATGAAATGCCATTCACAATGTTTAGCATTCACAATGTTCCTGGCATGTTGTGACAGGATTGTCATGTTGGGTCTCTCAAGTGCTCTCTTAATGCTGCGGTTGTAAACGTGTTGGAGGTGGGAATTTACCAGTTGTAAAGTCGTAAATACCAGTTGGATGTTATTTGAGAATGTTGATTGGCTAATGGCCAATAAACTAAAAGTACAGCTATCAAGATTGTAAACAAATGATAGAGTTCAAAAACCACATTAATAGATTGCTTTTTCTAAATGTTTTGTTGTTGCATTTAACTGCTGACAATGCTGTTATAGAGGGCATTTCCTTAGTATGGCACCCAGGCAAAACTACGTCGGCGAGTACATAAACTGCCTCTACCTTCCGTTCTATTGGCGAGTGTACAATCACTGGAGAACAAACTAGGCGAGCTCCGTTCAAGACTATCCTATCAACGGGACCTGAAGAACTTTAAAATCCTATGTCTCATCGAGTCGTGGCTGAAGAAGGACATGGATAATATACATGTAGCTGTTTTTTCTGTTTTTCTGCAACAGACGGACGGAACGGCAGCGTTGTGTAAGCTCAAGAGGGGTGAGGTGTATTAAGTCAATCTCAAAGTTCTGCTCACCTGAGTTAGAATACCTCATTATAAGCTGTAGATCATACTATGTTTCTGTCTATTTACCACCACAAACCGGTGCTGGAACTGGAACTGCACTCAATGAGCTGTATAGGGCCATAAGCAACAAAGAAAATTCTCATCTAGATGCGGCGCTACTAGTGGCCGGTGATTTTAACGCAGGGAATCTGAAATCCATTTTACCTCATTTCTACCAGCATGTCACTTGTGCAACTCGAGGCAAAAAAAAAACTGCAGATCACCTTTACTCCACACACAGAAACACATACAAAGCTCTCCCTCGCCATCCATTTGGAAAATCTGACCATTACTCTATCCTCCCGATTGCTGCTTACAAGCAAAAACTCAAA
Source organism: Oncorhynchus gorbuscha (assembly GCF_021184085.1). Lineage (NCBI taxonomy): Eukaryota > Metazoa > Chordata > Actinopteri > Salmoniformes > Salmonidae > Oncorhynchus > Oncorhynchus gorbuscha. The sequence goes on along the minus strand of NC_060186.1, from coordinate 64,345,866 downwards.
CAGGAAGTACCAGTGACACGCTAAATACAGAAGTGGTCAGGCTTCATTAATAAGTGTATTGACGACATCTTCCCCACAGTGGTTGTACGTACATATCCCAAACAGAAGCTATGGATTACTGACAACATCCACACTGAGCTAAAAGCTAGAGCTGACGCTTTCAACGAGCAGGCAGTAAACCAGATGTGTATAAGAAAACCCACTATGCCTGACTAATCAAACAAGAAAAGCATCAATACAGGACTAAGATCGAATCCTAATACATCAGCTCTGATGATCGTTGGATGTGGCAAGGCTTGCAAACTATAATGGATTACATGTTTCAAGCAGACCACCATAGTCCCTGTGCCCAAGAACACCATGGTAACCTGTCTAAATGACTATCACCCCACAGCACTCACAGCTGTAGCCATGAAATGCTTTGAAAGGCTGGTCATGGCTCACATCAACACCATCATCATCCCAGACACCCTGGACCCACAGCAATTCACATACCGCTCCAACGGATCCACAGATAACACAATCTCTATTGCACTCCACACTGCCCTTTCCCACCTAGACAAGAGGAACACCCATGTGAAAATGCTGTTCATTGACTATAGCTCAGCATTCAACACCAAAATGCCCTCTAAGCCCATCACTAAGCTAAGGATTCTGGGACTGCAACTGGATCCTGAACCTCCTGATGGGCCGGGCCGCCCCCAGGTGGTGAGGGACAGCCTGGCAGATGTGTTGTTGCCTACCCTCAACACCTCCCTCTGCAACTGGATCCTGAACCTCCTGATGGGCCGGGCCGCCCCCAGGTGGTGAGGGACAGCCTGGCAGATGTGTTGTTGCCTACCCTCAACACCTCCCTCTGCAACTGGATCCTGAACCTCCTGATGGGCCGCCCCCAGGTGGTGAGGGACAGCCTGGCAGATGTGTTGTTGCTTACGTTCACCACCTGGGGTGGCCAGTCTGGAAGTTCAGGATCCAGTTGCAGAGGGAGGTGTTGAGGGTAGGCAACAACACATCCACCACACTGACCCTCAACAGGGGGCTCCTCGGGGGTGTGCTTAGTCCCCTCCTATACTCCCTGTTCACCCACAACTGCGTGGCCACTCATGACTCCAACACCATCATTAAGTTTGCCAATAATACAACGGTGGTAGGGATGATCATCAACGACAATGAGACAGCCTATAGGGAGGAGATCAGAGGCCTGGCAGTATGGTGCTTGGACAACAACCTCTCCCTCAACTTCAGCAAGACAAAGGAGCTGATGGTGGAATGAACACGCCCCCATTCATATCGACAGGGCTGTAGTGGTGTGGGTCTAGAGCTTTAAGTTCCTCGGTGTCCACATCACTAAGGATATATCCTGGTCTGCACACACCAACACAGTCATGAAGAGGGCATGACAACGCCTTTCCCAGTGGGAGGCTGGAGATGGTATTTACACACAACAGATACTGTATAATGTTCTGTTTCCACTCCTCCCACATTCAACAGTACAGAGAAGATCTCCTGCTCCTACATGTATAGATTACATAGGACGTGTATCTCTGTCATTAAGGGCAGGCTGTAGTTCACAAACATGTTTACCAACCCCAAAAAATGATTTCCACTCTACAGAGAAACGTCATCGAACATGATGTGTGTTTCATATGCAATAGCCGAGGAAGTTCTACAAAGACCACCGAAAAGACTAAGAGTATAAACAACAACCATCGGGTTCACTGTTAACACCAATAGGTATTAAGTCTAATATAACTCTCCAACTTACCAGTTCAACATGAAGTAACTTCAGTGGGTGAAACTCATATCTTGGCCTGTGAGGACAGAGGAGGGAACATTTAAAGGCCCAATGCAGCCGTTGTTATCTCAATATCAAATCATTAAAAAATGTTTCTTAGCAAAGATTAATTTCTCAAGCAATAATTTAGCTAGGACTGTCTGGGAGTGGTCTGAGTGGGGAGGGGGAAACTGAAAACTAGCTGTTATTGGCAGAGATGTTTGGAACCCTCTTTCTTATTGGTTTATTAACTCATTTAACGCCTGGTTTCGGGTGGTCTTTTCAAAACAGCTGTTAACCTAAAAGGAAATGATCATAATTGTCATATTTTCACAGTTTTATTCCGACCTCCTGGTGTGGAAATGTATATAAAACACAAGCAAATCTAGTATTTGACTGGACTGGGCCTTTAAGAACAAGTCAGAGGCAAAAAGCTCTGGACATTAGGAGCCTCCCCTTAAATCAAGAAACTCATTCAACCTATGGACATGAACCTCACAGATGGACTGCAGACAGACACACACACCTCCGCGGCCCCTCTCCCCTGCCAAGGAAAACACCCTAGTAAATTAGAATATCCACAATGGGGGCTTGGGAAGAGAGTCCTGTTTTGGTTAGCTATAACAATAAAGCGGAAAGCTATGAATCATAATGTGCTTAAACAAACGATGGAACTATTCGTCATAGATAATCAGATCTGTCTGTTGTTTTCAACTCATTTTCAGTGTGTGTATGTATGTACAGTTGAAGTCGGAAGTTTATATACAACTTAACCAAATACATTTAAACTCAGTTTTTCACAATTCCTTACATTTAATCCTAGTAAAAATTCCGTTTTTAGGTCAGTTAGGATCACCACTTTATTTTAAGAATGTGAAATGTCAGAATAATAGTAGAGAGAATGCTTTATTTCAGCTTTAATTTATTTCATCACATTCCCAGTGGGTCAGAAGTTTACATACACTCAATTAGTATTTGGTAGCATTGCCTTTCAATTGTTTAACTTGGGTCTAACGTTTCGGGTAGCCTTCCACAATAAATTAGGTGAACTTTGGCCCATTCCTCCTGACAGAGCTGGTGTAACTGACTCAGGTTTGTAGGCCTCCTTGCTCGCACCCTCTTTCAGTTCTAACGATGGTCATTATGGCCAAACAGTTCTATTTTTGTTTCATCAGACCAGAGGACATTTCTCCAAAAAGTACGATCTTTGTCCCCATGTGCAGTTGCAAACCCTAGTCTGGCTTTTTATGGAGGTTTTGGAGCAGTGGCTTCTTCCTTGCTGAGCGGCCTTTCAGGTTATGTTGATATAGGACTCGTTTTACTGTGGATACAGATACTTTTGCACCTGTTTCCTCCAGCATCTTCACATGGTCATTTGCTGTTGTTCTGGGATTGATTTGCACTTTTTGCACCAAAGTGGTTCATCTCTAGGAGACAGGTTTCCTTCCTGAGTGGTATGACAGCTGTGTGGTCCCATGGTGTTTATACTTGCGTACTATTGTTTGTACGTGGTACCTTCAGGTGTTTGGACATTGCTCCCAAAGATGAACCAGACTTGTGGAGGCCTACAATTTTTTTTCTGAGGTCTTGGCTGATTTCTTTTGATTTTCCCAAAAGAAAAGAGGCACTGAGTTTGAAGGTAGGCCTTGAAATACATCCACAGATACACCGCCAATTGACTCGAATGATGTCAGAAACTTCTAAAGCAATGACGTCATTTTATGGAATTTTCCAAGCTGTTTAAAGGCACAGTCAACTTAGTGTATGTAAACTTCTGACCTACTGGAATTGTGATACAGTGAAATAATTGAAATAGTCTGTAAACGATTGTTGGAAAAATGACTTGTGTCATGCACAAAGTAGATGTCCTAACAGACTTGACAAAACTAGTTTGTTAACAAGAAGTGTGTGTGTGTGTGTGTGTGTGTGTGTGTGTGTGTGTGTGTGTGTGTGTGTGTGTGTGTGTGTGTGTGTGTGTGTGTGTGTGTGTGTGTGTGTGTGTGTGTGTGTGTGTGTGTGTGTGTGTGTGCACTAGGCTACCCTGTCTTTCCCAGACCTTACATGTCCATCTCCCTGATAGATGGATCAAAGCAGCATAGCTGTTGTGTGAGAAGAGGAAGAGAGGACAGGAGGAAAACATGATACCTCAGTCAAAACAAAGGATGGAAATATGGAGTCCGATGACTGATCTCGAGCAGACTGGGGCTGTGTCCCGTTGCAACGCCACTGGATGACCACGGTAGGTGTTGGACCGATAGATACAAGGTCGCTGGTTCCAGTCCCACTTGTCTTACCCCAGGAATTTGCTTCCATACGATGTTGGTTACCTCGTCAATGTCAAAATCCCACGTGGGAAGACCCAAACACAGACAAACACAACCTCCACTGACACAGTCATGACCATGATACCACTGCCAGCTTCTCAAAACACAACAATCATTGTGTGTGTGTTTTCTGATTGACATCTCCACAGCCAGACCAGTACAGCAGCGCTAGGGGACTCCCTCCTCTAAACAGCATCATGCAGCAGGTCTGAAGACCAGACAACAATCATTGTGTGTGTGTTTTCTGATTGACATCTCCACAGCCAGACCAGTACAGCAGCGCTAGGGGACTCCCTCCTCTAAACAGCATCATGCAGCAGGTCTGAAGACCAGACAACGTCTATGTTTGAACCCTTAACAACATCACTGATTTACTGATTAACAAATCAATATTGTCTGAAACCAGACAACGTATGTTTGAACCCTTGTGTCACTGATTTACTGATTAACAAATGTATTGTAGTGTGTGTGTGTGTGTGTGTGTGTGTGTGTGTGTGTGTGTGTGTGTGTGTGTGTGTGTGTGTGTGTGTGTGTGTGTGTGTGTGTGTGTGTGTGTGTGTGTGTGTACACACGAGTCCTCTACCACTAGATGCAGAGCCACACAGAAGTATCCTTCTAGTTTTGAAGGCAGCAGGGTAAACGGTGTGACTCATAGCAATCCTATCTGTTTGTTTTGCCTGTCTGGCTAAATGTCATTTCAGACGTGATCAGCTACAGAACTGCCGGAGACTGCTTATAGGTCCACCCCAATCTCTATTTCCTGTTTTACAGTTCACCTAAACATTATACTTTATCACGGCATTGCATTTGCTTTATTTTGTGTCTAGGATTCTGGAATAAATCTATTCTGCTTTTTTCACATCACTTGCCTTGGTTCAGCATTTATTTATTTATTTCTGAGCCAGGCACCAGCAGCAAGCTACTGTCAGCCAGCTGCTGTCAGACAAATACCATTTCCTCCTTGGAGATTTGAGATTAAAACAAGCACTTTTTAGCTGCCTAAACCGGTCTCCCTTTTCAGGGACCTGATTCACAACGAAGCATCAGCCATCCCATTAACACAACACAGTCAATATTCATCACAAAATCACTGCATTGTTTAATAGCAGCCAAATATATCACCTTTCCAAACAACCTGTACAATATGGCGCAGACAGCTTTTAGACAAGCAGCATAATCTGAGCCTTGGCCAACGAACAAACGCCCTGAATCAGTAGAAGCTTTCCCCTCATAACAATAATCATACCCTCTGACCCGAAAAAACACAGCCGTTAAGCTTCTTAGCCCAACTCTCTTCATCAGAATCAGCTTTAGGCTATGGTGGCTTCTAAACTATGCAGGTAAGGTAATTTGAGACCTATAAGGTTATATCTGAGCAAAGCAATGTTCTGAGATATTGAGCATTCAGGTATCTCAGGTATCACATCTCAGGTATCTGACCTGTTTTGTAGTCCTCACCTTAAAGGAGCCTAAAGTGCAGAGGGAGTTGCAGTCGCAGATAGAACCTTATGGCTCTGAAATGTCAATCTGGGTTCAACCATAAGGTCCTGTCTGACACCCAATGTTAAAATGATTTCAATTTCAATAGACAAGTACAGATTTGTAATGATTAAATAAAGAGAATATCCTTCCTTATTTCTAATCATGTCATCACATTTGTTAAACACATTTACACATTTGATTTAACACATTTGTTAAAGCAATAGTTCCCTAAAAATGACAAATACACTATATTATCCCATGGAGAACTAACCACGTTGCTAAAGCTGATATATTTTTCTGGTCTCTGACACCCAAAGTCAGTAAATTACTTGCTATTTACCAATAAAATGTGGTAAGTTATGTAATTGTAGAGAAATGCCCCTTCCATGCAGGTTTTCGTATTGATATAGAACACGATAAAAGCAGCAATGCCTCTCCTAAGGGCGTTAAACATGCTCTAAGAAACCTGTGTTCATTTGTTCTTACCATAAAGAACTTACGTTATGGCTATTCTTCTAAAAATGGGTGGGAAAAAACTATTCAAGTAATTAAAAATGAGGACCAGAACCTATTATATCAATAATCAAAGACTTGGAACTATAAGGTTCTATCTGCAAAATGAACACTAGGTGTGAAAAATATTAGGAACATCCTAATATTGAGTTGCACCACCTTATGCCCTCAGAGCAGCCTCAATTCATTGGGGCATGGCCTCTACAAGGTGTCGTAAGCGTTCCATAGGGATGATGGACCATGCTGACTCCAATGCATCCACCAGTTGTGTCAAGTTGGCTGGATGTCCTTTGGGTGGTGGACCATTCTTGATACACACAGGAAACTGTGCAGTTCTTGACACAATCAAACCGGTGCGCCTGGCACCTACTATCATACCCCGTTCAAAGGCACGTCAATCTTTTGTCTTGCCCATTCACCCTCTGAATGGCACACATACATAATCCATGTCTCAATTGTCTCAAGGTTTAAAGATCCTTATTTAACCTGTCTCATCTACACTGATTGATGTGGATTTAACAAGTGACATCAATAAGGGATCATAGCTTTCACCTCGATTCACCTAGTCAGTCTATGTCATGGAAAGAGCACTCAGTGTATAGTTTTGAGATAATGAGTATTTTTCAAGTCCCAAATCTCAGAACCGTTTTGTAATGTCTCCCTCTTTCATGACTCAATGAATATATCACCTTACAAACAATTATTTTTGATTGACAACACAGCAATGAGATTGTATTCCAGAATTAACCTTATAGCACCAAGCCAAAAGGGGTTTGGGCAAATAGAACTTTCAGATTTGTCTTTTTTTTCTCCATAGTAAATAAACTTGTTTTATCATCTGACATATCTCACATATAAAGGTTTACTAAAGAGCAACTTTATGTGAATAACTCCTTTTTTACCAAATGTCATAGACCTTTATAGTCCCAAGGTCACTAATGGTTTTTGTGCGAAGGAGGTAGGTAGGGCAATGTTTGTCTCTCTAATCACAATCGAAGTGCGTATGCCACTGTGTCAATACTATAAACCTGGATAGGGCTCTCTTTCTACACACAGCAGACATGCAGTGACAGAAGCTGCAGAACGGTCAATGGACACAGACAGACACTTCATTAGAGTTAGAAATCTATAGACATTGTTTTAAGTCGCTATTACTATACCACTACTGTTATACAGTACTGTTTTTATTGTAGTAAACAAGTGTTTTCTTTAGTCATTATAGACTCCTGAGATCCTATGTGTCTGATGAAAAGCATGCAACACATAAGCAGATGGAATGTTTTTTCTTTCTCATCAATCTGACATTTTTTGACGTGTTTAATTCGTTCTAGTGACCAACAGCAACATACTGCATTTTCCATTTAAGGTCAATTCGGCCATTTGCTTCCAGGGTGAATATCTTGGTCGAATCTAAGAAAGCAGCCACTTCAGTGCATATCGAACGAGTCGTGGCAAACGTGTCTCTATCCCCCCTCTCCCCCCATAATCAGAATCGGCTAAATACCACTTCAAACACACGTCCTGCTGCCTGTCAATGACCGCACGCTTCACACACAGGACATTGGCTCCGTGCGTGCACGAGAACAGGTGTCAGTTCCGCGGACAGGAGTGCGTCTACAACACCACTGAACCAAAACAAGGTATCCTGTGTACACTTGTTATCCCTTACCGTCAACATACATGTCGACTGCTATTTATTTACAAAAAAATACCTTGGACAAATGCCTTTCGCAATGTCAAAACAGAAAATGCACTACTAACGTTAATGCATCTCAAAAAGCTGTCTGATACTAACAGAAATCAGTATAGCTCGACAGGAGTAGCCATTGGCTGATTGTTATTTCTTGATTCTCTTGCTTTATGTTGTGATGGAAGAAGCGGAACATGTATGGCAAATGAGAGCACACTGCACACACACACAGCCCCAAACATCAGAATACTGGCTAACGTCAGCAAGCTAGTTGTCTGACAAGCAGACATCGTTAGCATGAATTGTGATCTATATCTCTACAGAATAGTGTATAAATAGAGCAAACTATTGTTCAATAACTCGTATGTTTGTTATCTAACTTAGCTAGTAGCTGCCATATGTTTAAACCCAAATCATTTAGAGTGGTTTGCGTAAAAGCTAGCCTAGCAGGTGGTGCATCTCTCATGCAAGCATGCCAGTCTGACTACTTTTATGGGCAAGCAAGCTGGGTATCCCTGCTATTGTCTGTCCTGATAGCTAGCAGCTAGCAAGCCTCTATCTTGGGAGAAGAAAATACCGATATTCCCCTCCATTTGTTAAGTTTTTGACGCTGCAAACCAGCTGACTAACAGTACACCACAGATGAATGGGGATACATACCTTTGATTAGCCTATATACCGTTTCTGATAACGTTCCAATTCACAAAAACGAAAGCAATGGATGGATAGGGCATCCATGCACGTGTTGTGCATGCTTGTACACGAGCTATAATGTTATTTTACATCAAACCAAGAACTACCCTTTCGAAAATAACCCACAAGATTTGCCGCTGTTTCTGCAATCTAGTTTCCAGAACGACCTCTTTGGGAGTGGAATATTCTCACGGGTTTCAACCACCAATATGAAAACAAGTCAACGTTTATCTCTCCAATACTGTAAATTAATAGACACCCAGTTCAACGAATCATACAAAAGTGGTGCTCAGCAAAACATTGCAAAAGTCCCACTTGCAGCCAAAATGGCAGAAATATGAAAATGCCCTTACGTAAATTGGTTGCGACGAGAACAGATAAAATCCGATGTGAGAAATGATGCTTGCAGAGGCTGGGCCGGGATTTTCTCTCCTTTTTACAGCTGCTGTGCTGTATCTCCCGCCCTCTCTCTGTTCCTCTCAAACTATGTCTCTCTCTGTTCCTCTCAAACTATCTCTCTCTCTTCCCCTCTTGTCTTTATCCTTCCCTTCCAAGAGCCCGCTCCTCTTGTACCACTCGCCATCCAGTGGAGAATGGCCATATGCGTTCCTATAAGGAACCACGCTCGGGATTTGTGTGCGCGCGTGCATGCGACTAGTGTACGTGCGTGCATGTGTGTGTGCGGCTCAGACAAATGACAGGTTGTAAAGGAATATTATGTATGTTACACTACAATTTGGCGTGTGTGTGTGTGTGTGTGTGTGTGTGTGTGTGTGTGTGTGTGTGTGTGTGTGTGTGTGTGTGTGTGTGTGTGTGTGTGTGTGTGTGTGTGTGTGTGTGTGTGTGTGTGTGTGTGTGTGTGTGTGTGTGTGCTCATCCCACTAACAGTAGCCCACAAATACAAATGCAATGCTTTTTTTTGAGAGGCCTTGTCATGTTGGTATAAATGTTGATACTTGAGTAGCCTAAGTAGGTAGAGCCCTCTCTAAATGATCCTCTCCTTGAGACCTTATATCAAATCAAATGATCAAATCAAATGTATTTATAAAGCCCGTTTTACATCAGCAGATGTCACAAAGTGCTTATACAGAAATCCAGCCTAAAACCCCAAACTGTTTCGTGTGGCAGGTAGTCTAGCGTTTAGAGGATTGGGCCAGTAACCAAAAGTAGCTGGTTCTAATACCAGAGCCAACTATGTGAACATCTGTCAATGTGCCCTTGAGCAAGTCATTTAACCCTAATTTGCTCCAGGAGTGCAGTACTACTGTGGCTGACCCTGTAAAACAACACATTTCACTGAACTTATTTGGCATATGTGACAATAAAACAGCTTAATCCTGACATGTTTATTTCTTGGTCTGACAAGAGAAAATCTAAACTACTGTTTCTAAGCCCCTGCAGAGAAACAACATGATCAAAATCATATAAACTAATTGGCGTGACATCATAGTGTCACGCCCTGGTCGAAGTATGTATGTTTGTCTTCATTTATTTGGTCAGGCCAGGGTGTGACATGGGTTTATTTTGTGGTGTGTTTTTGTATTGGGGTTTTAGTAGGTATTGGGATTGTGGCTGAGGAGGGTTGTCTAGGAAAGTCTATGGTTGCCTTGAGGCGGTTCTTAATCAGAGGCAGGTGATTATCGTTGTCTCTGATTGGGAACCATATTTAGGCAGCCATGTTCTTTGAGTGTTTCGTGGGTGATTGTTCCTGTCTCTGTGTAGTTTCACCAGATAGGCTCGGTCACTTTGGTTTTTCTTTTTTTTCCTTGTTTTGGAAGAGAAGAGAAGAGAAGAGAAGAGAAGAGAAGAGAAGAGAACGAGCGCCATTCTCCTTGCGGAGATGGTGCTAAATCCATCAACACGGTCGGTCCCTGGGATTGGGCTGGCCAACACGATTCATTTTGCTTGGAAGGAAAAGGAGTTGGAGCCTATAGGACGGGAATCCTTTGGAAGGATAATATTGATGGGGATTCTAAAGCTGACGGTGAAGGACGTGTTTTGTTTCCAAGGCAACTCGTTGGAGGGAGCATACGACGTGGCACTATATACAGAGGAAAAACACGATGATATCCTGAGAAGGGCAAGAGCAGTGGGAGGTGAGAGGCCGATGTGTCACTACGATATAACAAGCCTGGCGAAGAATAACTTTAGGGTTGTAACTGTCAACATTTACAACCCTTACGTTAAGGACGAAGAGGTGAGGGCTTTTCTGGGGAGATACATGGATAACGTCTCCTCAGCAAGGCACCTCAAAGAGTCCCTTGGGTTTTGGAATGGGAGGAGAGGCTTCCAGGCCCTCCTCAGGGAGGACCCAAAGGGATATGGTGGCTACCTCCATCCTCCTGCTATGTTCTCCCTAGGGGCTGACAGGGGGACGTTGTTTTATGCACGTCAGCCCCCATTTTGCAGTCGCTGTATGGCCTACGGTTACATATTCGCCTCATGCAGTACACGAAAATGCAGATTTTGTGCATCTGAGGATCACGAGGCGAGAGATTGTGACAAGCCTAAGACGTGCCATGGGTGTGGCTCGTCAGCACACCTGTGGCGGGGGGTGCCCGGCCCGTCAGAGGTCATATGCGTCTGCGGCTGGGGGGGGAGCAGGAGCGGGGGATGGGGGAAGAAGAGGAGGGGAAGGAAGCACGCCTCATTACCAGAGTACAGGTCCAGAGGGAAAGGCCACAAGGAAGGAGGAGGAGCCAGAAGTGGCAGATGGAAGAGAGAAGGAAACGGAATGCACGGGAGTAGGAGAACCAGGAAAAGCGGTGGAAGAAGGCAACCGAGTGGAGGAGCATGAGAGAGAAGAAAGCGAGGGAGGAGTGGTGGAGAAGGAGACGGTGGAAGAGCAAGTGGACTGGGGGGGAAAGTGCCCTGGTGGAAGAGATGAGGGGTATGGTGGAGGAGCTGGCGGGGAGGGTGGTATCTCTCCACTGCCGCCATCACCAAAGAAGAGTATGAAGAGGAGGGGGCGATTGGCCGACAGTGAGGGGGAGGGGATGGCCAAGAGAGTGATGGGGGCGGGAGAAACCTCTGGGTTGCTGCTGGTTTCCCCAGGCCCTCAACTTGGGTTGGGTGGGGACACACCTAACAAGACTCAGGACTGGGTACAAGAGGAGGTGGGGAGTTTTTTGTTTGGGGACTCAGCCTCCCCAATTTTTTTCCAAACCAGCTGCAACACTGGGGAGGGGGAGGATTGTGGGGGTAGACCTAGGGTGCAGGGCACCCCGGGGCCAAACACTATTCCTGCATCCTGGGATGGTGTGATGGAGGAAGAGGGGGGGATGTCGGGATTACGGATGGTGTTCTCACCGGTAGATATGGAGCAGGGGAGCATCGGGTGAGTCTCCTGTTTTATGTTTTTTTTTCTGTCTGGGTTTAGAATTTGAGTGCATTATATGTTTTTATTTTTTTCATTGTGTCTAATTTTACTTTTGTTAGTTTAAATGTAAGGGGTTTAAGGGATTTTGTTAAGAGGAGGGCGGTTTTTAGTTATTTGGAGGGTGTGGGGTTTGATGTGTTTTTTACAGGAGGTTCACCTGAGGGATGGAGGGGATGTTAGTAGGTTTAATAGGGAGTGGGACAAGGGGGAGTTGGTTTGGGGTGTTGGGGGGGGGTGCACTCATCGGGGGTAGGGATTTTGTGTGGGCACAGGGAGGTAAAAGTGGAGGATTCTTTTGTGGTAATGCAGGGGAGGGTTATAGGGGTGGATGTCACGATAAGGGATTGTACATTTAGATTAGTGGTGGTGTATGGGCCACAGGTGGTGGCAGACAGAAGGGAGATGGTGGACTGTCTAACGCCCCTGTGTGTCACAAATAGGAAATTAGTGATAGGGGGGGATTTTAATACAGATTTAGGAAGAGGGGCGCCATTGCCAGGCTAATGGCTTGCCATGGTCTGGTAGATGGTGGTCTGCACACTACTCCGAAAATGGACGGTCCTACATGGCGCAACTCCAGGGAGGTTGAGCGGAGGCTCGACTATATTTTTGTACCCAGGTCTTTGGGTAAGTTGTCTGGGCGGCTGTTGCCAGTTTTCTTTTCGGATCACGACGGGGTGCTCCTGCAGGTGGGGTCGCCAGTCTGCCTCTTTGGTAGGGGGTACTGGAAGCTAGATCGGGATGTGCTGGAGGAGCAGGCTTTTGTTGACGGGTTTTATGGTTTCTTTTGGAGGCTTGAGGGCCTCCGGTCCATGTGCAAGGGGGTGTTAGAGTGGTGGGAATTAGTTAAGGTGTGGATTAGGGCTTTTATAATACGGTATTGCAAGAGGAAAAAAGGGAGGAGAGGAGGGAGGTGGATCGTATCCAGAGGTTAATTGAACTCTAATACGAGGCAGGCAACCTCGGCGGGTCGTTTGACCTGGAGAGATCCGCAACCCTAAAGGCGCAGCTCAGGGAGTTGCAGGAGCGGAAGGCTCGAGCTTTCCTTGAGCGTGCGCATAGTGGCTTTCTAGAACATAATGAGACTTGTTCTGCTATGTTCTTTAAGTTGGTTAGGACCAGACAGAGTAGGAAGGTAATGCATGGTGTTAGGGAAGAAAATGGTAGTATAGTTAGAGAACCAGAGGATATGGTCAGGGTGACAACTGATCATTTCCAAGGTTTATTTAAGGAAAGGGAAATAGATGTAGAGCAGGAAAATGTGTTTTTAGAACACTTGTCCAGGCGGTTGCCGGAGGACATTAGAGAAGTGATGGAGGCCCAGATCTCACTAGAAGAGGTTGAGAGCGCTCTTAAGAGGATGGGAAAAGGGAAGGTGCCTGGGACGGATGGGCTGCCGGCTGAGTTTTATCTCAAGTTTTGGGGTATACTTGGACCAGTGGTCCTCGAAGGCTTGAAGGCCATCCTTGAGACGGGGGTCCCAGGGGGATCAATGGCTGTTGGTGTGCTGTCACTTTTATATAAGAAGGGGGAAGTAACAGACCTTGGCAACTGGCGGCCGTTGACCATGCTGTGTGTAGATTACAAGCTACTTGCAAAGGATTTAGCAGACCGGTTGCGCACAGCCCTTCCCTACGTCATTCATGAGGATCAGACGTGCGGGGTAGAGGGCCGCTCTATTAGATGGAACCTACAGTTAATCAGGGACTCCAACGCTTGGGTTGAAGATAGAGGACTGCCTTTAATGGTAGCATGGATTCGTACATTATATGTCGGAGCGGGGTGCCGAGTTAGTGTAAATAGTCACTTGGGTGACGTTTTTGACCTCTCGTCTGGGGTCAGGCAGGGGTGCCCATTCTCGGCTCTCCTCTTTGTTCTGTACATGGAGCCTCTGGGGGCTGCCATTAGGGCAGACACAGGGGTGGAAGGCTTGCTGATCCCTGGTAGTGGTGGGTTGCGTGTTTAGATGACGCAGTACGCCGACGACACTTCCTTGCTGTTGTGCAAGGACTCGTGCCTGACAAGGTCCCTTGCCATCTTTGGGGATTTCACCCGAGCGTCGGGAGCAGTTCTGAACCATGCAAAGTCTTCCGTCAAGTTTTTCAGAAGATGGCGCGGTAGAACGGATGTGCCTGGGGGGTTATCTCTCTGTGAGGGGGCCCTGAGGATTCTCGGGGTCCATTTTGAGACCTCAGGCTCAGCGACGCTAAACTGGAACATGCGTATCGCAGTGGTACAGAGGAAGCTAGCAATGTGGAAAGCTAGGTATTTGTCTTTTATGGGCAAAGTCCTGGTCCTAAAGGTGGATGTGTTGCCGTCTCTGTTGTATTTTGCATACATCTACCCATTGCCGGCTTGTCTGAGGAGGCCTCTAGTGAGAGTGTTTCAGTTTATGTGGAGTGGCAGGTGCGAGTGGGTCGCCAGGGCACGCATGATCTGTCCCATCGGGGAGGGAGGTAGGGGGGTACCACATTTCCCCCTCAAGCTGGACACAATTTTTGTTTCTTTCTTGTTAACGGAGCTTGCTCAGCCAGTGATACACCCGTCCAGTTACCTCCTGCTGCGGGTGTTTTTCTCGTATCAGGCGAGAAGCATAATGGTGTGGTCTAACACGGGTCCTCGGGCGGAACCTCTGCTGTGGCACTTTGGTCATGCGGCCAAGTGGCTGCGTGCGCACCCTGAGGTTGAAGTTGCCCGAGTAGGTTTAGATCACAGGCACCTGTACGAGGAGGTCAGAAAGGCAGGGAGTCCGGCGCCTGTAGTGGGCATCTCGGAAATGGTCTGGGAGGGAGTGCAGGCGCGTGGTCTGGATAACAGGCTCAAGGACCTGAATTGGTTGAGCCTTCATAAGTGTTTGCCGGTACGTTCCATCTTGTACCGGTATAATTTGGTGCAATCCCCCACCTGTCTAAGATCCTCTTGTGGCAGGGAGGAGACTGTGCGCCATGTCTTTTGGGACTGTGCCTTTGCCGGAGTAGTATGGGCTAGGGCACGGGTGTTGTTAGGTTTGGTAAAGGGGGATTTTGTATTGACGTGGGCCAGGTTAGAGAGGGGTGTAGGGAGAGCGAGAGGGATGGATAGGGACAGGTTTCTGCTCTAGCTTCTCATGAGTCTCTTTAAACGGGGGCTGCGGGAAGCAAGGCAGAACATGGTGAAGACGGGGAGAGATTGGGGGGTGGAAGGGATAGTGAGGAGGGTGGAAGGAGATTTGAGGGGGAGGATGAAGAGGGAGGAGAGGAAGTGGGGGCAGCATGCTGCTTGGGAGAGGTGGAAGGGGGGTTTAGGGCTGGGTGTCATTTAGATTTGTAAGAGGATAGATAGGGAGAGGTATTTTGTAGGGTGACTGGGAGGGAAGATGCTCCCCTGAGGTTTTGTTTGGGGTTTATGTTTAGTTTAATTAGTTTATTTAAAATACCATTATTTGTGTATGTATGTAAATTATGAGTTGTAAAGAATGAATGGTATTGAAGATAATAATTTATTTTTTATTTAAAAAAATAGGCTGTATAGGTTTTCACATTTTTCCGTTTGTTGTTTTTGTATTGTTCGTGGTTTTTCTTTATTAAAGATGTATCGAACTAACCACGCTGCATTTTGGTCCGACTCTCCTTCAACGGAAGAA
>NC_060186.1:64298513-64330289 GCF_021184085.1 Oncorhynchus gorbuscha | reverse complement strand
TTTTATTTAAAAAATAGGCTGTATAGGTTTTCACATTTTTCCGTTTGTTGTTTTTGTATTGTTCGTGGTTTTTCTTTATTAAAGATGTATCGAACTAACCACGCTGCATTTTGGTCCGACTCTCCTTCAACGGAAGAAAGCCGTAACACATAGAGGGTGGCAGAGCAAGCTTCAAACAGGAAGCACACGATAAAATCATCGACAGATGTGTTTTCTGTTTTGATGTTAAGGTTATAAAACTGTCATAAATAATGCACAGTGCCACATTGTGATGTGAATGTGCATACTAGGTACTGGTGCATCACAATACATTTAAAGTTGCCAATATTACAGTATGTTTACATTTTGTCATTCAGTCATGTTTTGTTGTTGTCCTGCAATACCAGCCATAGCTAGCTATAGTAGAACAGCATGCAGTAGCAAGAGTTGAACAGTCTTAAAAGCTATTCCAATGGATGAAAGAGGTCCAGTTTACATTAGGGACCCCCTGTCTGTAGGTTAGGCAGGGATCTGGTTATAGAAGTACTATATCCTGTTCCTTTTTTCTTATTGAAGTCAATTCAGAATTTTTGCATTTCTGTCTTCTGTAACCTCTTCAGACATCTATCCAACATACTAGCCCAACACATGATCCATTTCTGTCTTCTGTAACCTCTTCAGACATCTATCCAACATATTAGCCCAACACATGATCCATTTCTGTCTTCTGTAACCTCTTCAGACATCTATCCAACATTTTAGCCCAACACATGATCCATTTCTGTCTTCTGTAACCTCTTCAGACATCTATCCAACATATTAGCCCAACACATGATCCATTTCTGTCTTCTGTAACCTCTTCAGACATCTATCCAACATATTAGCCCAACACATGATCCATTTCTGTCTTCTGTAACCTCTTCAGACATCTATCCAACATATTAGCCCAACACATGATCCATTTCTGTCTTCTGTAACCTCTTCAGGCATCTATCCAACATATTAGCCCAACACATGATCCATTTCTGTCTTCTGTAACCTCTTCAGGCATCTATCCAACATATTAGCCCAACCCATGATCCATTTCTAGATTATTAGAGTATTGGAAGCTATTTTGTAGATGACATCGCCGAAGTCGAGGATCGGTAGGATAGTCAGTTTTACTAGGGTAAGTTTGGCGGCGTGAGTGAAGGAGGCTTTGCTGCGGAATAGAAAGCCGATTTGATTTTAGATTGGAGATTTGATATGAGTCTGGAAGGAGAGTTTACAGTCTAGCCAGGATGAGCCGGAGAGACAGCCTGGTGCGGGGGGCTGCCACCAGAGGGCTGGTGCGTGGAGGTGGTGACGGATAGACCGGACCGTGCAGGCGCACTGGAGCTCTTGAGCACCGAGCCTGCCCAACCTTACCTGGTTGAATGGTCCCGGTCGCCCTGCCAGTGCGGCGAGGTGGAATAGCCTGCACTGGGCTATGCAGTCGAACCGGGGACACCGTGCGCAAGGCTGGTGCCATGTAAGCCGGCCCAAGGAGATGCACTGGAGACCAGATGCATAGAGCCGGCTTCATGGCACTTGTCTCGATGCCCACTCTAGCCCGGCCGATACACGGAGCTGGAATGTACCGCACCGGGCTATGCACCGCACTGGGGACACTGTGCGCTTCACAGCATAACACAGTGCCTGCCCGGTCTCTCCAGCCCCCCGGTAAGCACAGGAAGTTGGCGCAGGTCTCCTACCTGGCTTCACCACACTTCCTGTGTGTACTCTCGGGCTTCCATCCACGCTGCCGTGCTGCCTCCTCATACCAGCGCCTCTCCGTTTTCTGCGCCTCCAGTTCTTCTTTGGGGCGGCGATATTCTCCAGGCTAAGCCCAAGGTCCTTTCCCGTCAAGGATCTCCTCCCAAGTCCATTTATCCAAATAGTGCAGCTCTCCTCCTGCTGCTGCTGCTGCTGCTGCTTCCTCTGTTGCTTCTCCTGCTGACATCCAACATAGAATGCCCACTCAGATCACACCCTGACCAACCAAAACATAGACTTGTGACACAAGGGCTATATCTGTTCTTAGTTCTGCATTTTTTGAACGGAGCATGCTTATCTAAAATGGTGAGGAAGTTACTTTTAAAGAATGACCAGGCATCCTCAACTGACGGGATAAGTTCAATATCCTTCCAGGATACCCGGGTCAGGTCGATTAGAAAGGCCTGCTCGCAGAAGTGTTTTAGGGAGCGTTTGACAGTGATGAGGGGTGGTCATTTGACTGCGGACCCGTAGCGGATACAGGCAATGAGGCAGTGATCGCTGAGATGCTGGTTGAAGCCAGCGGAGGTGTATTTGGAGGGCCAGTTGGTCAGGATGACGTCTATGTGCATGAATGAATCCATAGAAAAAAGAAGGATATGGTTATTTTAACAGTTTGCACAGTCATTATCTTTGTTTCTAGAAAGAGAGCTGAAATGTATTAATTGTTGAATTCATTTTATGTCTGTCTTCTGGAAGCTGTGCTGCACCATTTCCTCCCACGTGGGCCAGCCCCCTAGCAATTCCAGTTCCAGATAATGAGATTAGCCCTTCGCCATGGCAGATAGCAATAATCCTACACACCAGAGCAAGAGAAATGGCATGGTGCACATATCTGCACATATGTGATGTTGTACACAATTTTTGGGGACCACTTTTGGGTCAAGGACTTTACTTTCAGAACTACTGGCTAAAAAGTACACAAAAGTACCGGAGTGATTGGGTCAATTCAATGCTTGGGCCGCGTGACTAGATAGCTGTGAGAATGTGTTAGCCAAATCAGTGACAACTGCATGGATAGTAGCTTACTGTGGTGTAATTTCTGCTACTGGTTTGTGCGTTTTTTTTGCAAAACAAAACATTGTTTGGCCCTTGGCAGCAACTGCATTCCACACAGCACAAGGACGACTGATAATTGCTTTGTTGTCCTATGTGTGTGTGTGTGTGTGTCTTTGTGTGTCTCTTTTATACCTGAAAAATGAACAACTGTAAAATTAACATCCATAGACTTCCTCATTCTCTTCAATTTATTAACCCAGACCTCATAATTTTATGAATCTCTAAACATATGAATTTGAGTTGTATCCCATCACCTTAACCTTACCCAGGGGGATCTGGATGCCACACTCAGGACAACTGACTGTGACAGAAGGACTGACCCTAGTAAACCACAGCAGGGTTACTACTGTACACTTCCATTAAATCAAACCTCTATGTAATGTCTTAGAGTGGTATAACAACACAAAGATAAGAGTGGTCTTCAAATGGCTGACACATTGACGAGGTGGCAGGAAACTGTCTAGTCACGTGACTGATTCCAGTGTCCAGTGGTAATGGGCCTTGAGTGTGATGTTCTTATAACACACATGCACACTATAATTGTGGTTCCACAGACCTTACTGGCGATAGCAGGAAATGCTCCATATCATTATGCACAACAATCTTTACCTTATACAGTGCCTTGTGAAAGTATTCGGCCCCTGACCAGAAAACACCTGAGAACATACACATCCAGTCAAACAACAATTAAATACAATATAATACAACTTTTTTGAAAATGGCCAAATGATTGGACATCATTTTTTGTAATATGCTCACATCACTGACATGGATTTTTAGCTAACGGTGGATAAAGTTAGCTGAAGTTTGTAATGGCTGTTTAAAGAAAACTGGACCACAGATGTACATTTTGTCCTGGCCTATAGACTACTTTCATGGTGAGGAACCATCTAACATTAAGTTGTAAAATAGTAAACTTCACACAAGTGAGCTTCAGGTTTCCCATCTTCTCAGCACATGTACAGTTGAAGTCGGAAGTTTACATACACCATAGCCAAATACATTTAAAATCAGTTTTTCACAATTCCTGACATTTAATCAGAGTAAAAAAATCATTGTCTTAGGTCAGTTAGGATCACCACTTTATTGAAAGAATGTGAAATGTGAGAATAATAGTAGAGAGAATGATTTATTTCAGCTTTTATTTCTTTCATCACATTCCCAGTGGGTCAGAAGTTTACATACACTCAATTAGTATTCTGTAGCATTGCATTTAAATTGTTTAACTTGGTTCAAATGTTTCCGGTAGCCTTCCACAAGCTTCCCACAATAAGTTGGGTGAATTTCTGGCCCATTCCGCCTGACAGAGCTGGTCTGAGTCAGGTTTGTAGGCCTCCTTGCTGACACACGCTTTTTCAGGTCTGCCAACAAATGTTCTATAGGATTGAGGTCAGGACTTTGTGATGGTCACTCCATTACCTTGACTTTGTTGTCCTTAAGCCATTTCTCCACAACTTTGGAGGTATGTTTGGGGTCATTGTCCATTTTGAAGACCCATTTGCGACCAAGCTTTAACTTCCTGACTGATGTCTTGAGATGTTGCTTCAATATATCCACATCATTTTCCATCCTCATGATACCATCTATTTTGTGAAGTGCACCTGTCCCTCCTGCAGCAAAGCATCCCCACAACACGATGCTGCCACCCCCGTGCTTCACGGTTGGGATGGTGTTCTTCAGCTTGCAAGCCTCCCCCGTTTTCCTCCAAACATAATGATGGTCATTATGGCCAAACAGTTCTATTTGTGTTTCATCAGACCAGAGGACATTTCTCCAAAACGTAAGATCTTTGTTCCCATATGCAGTTGCAAACTGTAGTCTAGCTTTTTTATGGCGAGTTTGGAGCAGTGGTTTCTTCCTTGCTGAGCAGCCTTTCAGGTTATGTCGATATAGGACTCATTTTACTGTGGATATAGATACTTTTGTACCTGTTTCCTCCAGCATCTTCACAAGGTCCTTTGCTGTTGTTCTGGGATTGATTTGAACTTTTCTCATCAAAGTATGTTCATCTCTTGGAGACAGAACTTTTCTCCTTCCTGAGCGGTATGAAGCCTGTGTGGTCCCATGGTGTTTATACTTGTGTACTATTGTTTGTACAGATGAACGTGGTACCTTCAGGCGTTTGGAAATTGCTCCCAAGGATGAACCAGACTTGCGGAGGTCTAGAAAAACATTTTTGAGGTCTTGGCTGATTTCTTTAGATTTTCCCATGATGTCAATCAAAGAGGCACTAAGTTTGAAGGTAGGCTTTGAAATACATCCACAGGTACACCTCCAATAGACTCAAATGATGTCAATTAGCGTATCAGAAGCTTCTAAAGCCATGACATCATTTTCTGGAATTTTCCAAGCTGTTAAGGCACAGTCAATTTAGTGTATGTCAACTTCTGACCCACTGGAATTGTGATACAGTGAATTATAAGTGAAATAACCTGTTTGTAAACAATTGTTAGAAAAATGACTTGTGTAATGCACAAAGTAGATGTCCTAACCGACAAGAAATTTGTGAAAGAAAACAAGTTTTAATGACTGACCAACCTGAACATCTTGGTCAGTTCTGTATGTAAACTTCCGACTTCAACTGTATTGCTTTCTCTCTTTGTTTCTTATTAATACGGTGATCATATGCAGATACACTACAAAAAAAACATCTACAGTGCCTTGCCAAAGTATTCGGCTCCCTTGAACTTTGACCTTTTGCCACATTTCAGGCTTCAAACATAAAGATATAAAACTGTATTTTTTTGTGAAAAATCAACAACAAGTGGGACACAATCATGAAGTGGAACGACATTTATTGGATATTTCAAACTTTTTTAACAAATCAAAACTGAAAAATTGGGCGTGCAAAATTATTCAGCCCCTTTACTTTCACTCCAGAAGTTCAGTGAGGATCTCTGAATGATCCAATGTTGACCTAAATGACTAATGATGATAAATACAATCCACCTGTGTGTAATCAAGTCTCCTTGAAATCAGCTCTAGCCTTTACAGGAAGCCAGTGTAGAGAGGCTAGCACTGGGGTAATATGATCACATTTTTTGATTCTAGTCAAGATTCTAGCAGCCGTGTTTAGCACTAACTGAAGTTTATTTAGTGCTTTATCTGAGTAGCCGGAAAGTAGAGTATTGCAGTAGTCTAATCTAGAAGTGACAAATGCATGGATTAACCTTTCTGCATCATTTTTGGACAGAAATTTTCTGATTTTTGCAATATTACGAAAAAGCGGTCCTCGAAATATTCAGGATCCAGAGTAACACAGAGGTCCTTCACAGTTTTATTTGAGACGACTATACAACCATCAATATTAATTGTCAGAGCCAACAGAAGATCTCTTTGTTTCTTGGGAAATAGAACTAGCATCTCTGTTTTGTCCGAGTTTAAAAGTAAAAATTTGCCGCCATCCACTTCCTTATGTCTGAAACACAGGTTCCAGGGAGGACAATTTTGGGTCTTCACCATGTTTCATCGAAATGTACAGCTGTGTGTCATCCGCATAGCAGTGAAAGTTATGTTTCCCAATGACATCACCAAGAGGAACCGTGAGGAACACCGAAACTTACAGTTGATTTGTCAGAGGACAAACCATCCACAGAGACAAACTGATATCTTTCCAACAGATAAGATCTAAACCAGGCCAGAATTTGTCCTTGTCGACCAATTTGGGTTTCCAATCTCCAAAAGAAAGGCCTCAAAACTAGCCAATTTTTTTCACAGCAAGAAAGGAGTTGCTATATTTATAAAATAAACCCTTTCCAATAGTTGGAGCCAATTAAGAAAGAATATCGTAGTAAATTGTAATGACTTTTAATTATTATTTTGAGGAAAACATAATTTTTGCAAGTTATGACATGATGTAATAAAATAATTAAAATGTGTGGCAACAGAAAATATCATTTGCCCTTAAACTTGCCAGATCATTTTCCATCAATGGATGTCGATTTAACTTGTTTGACTGCTATGATTAAGAAATAAGGCACAAGGGGTGTGGTAATGGCCAACATACCACAGCTACGTTCTTAAACATGACACAAACATGCCTGGATACAGCCGTTAGTCGTAGTATATTGGCCATATACCACATATATTGTGATTGTGATAAAGGCAGGTAGGTTATAGCCCTTGATAGGCCTACATCTCATTTCAGATAGTCTACAGTTCCCTTAACAAGATGTAGGCAGGATGTAAACTGAACGATTTAGCAGCTTGCTTAGTTCAAATTAAGAGACTAATTTATCCAACATGAATAGTGAGGTGGTTTCGAGGTAAGAAGTGCTTGTGTTTCCCAATAACCTGTTGGAATAGGCTACTCAGGATGGGATTGTCACGAGTTCGACCGAGGGTGGGTGGAGCTCGGGGTAGTAGTCACCGGCCTATTAGCTGCCACTGATTGTTTTTCCTCCCCCTCCTTGTATGTTTAGTGGTAGCACCTTTTTTTGTTAATTAGTTTGTCTTTATTAGTCAGCCGGCCCGCCTGGTTGTTGTGCGGGATTATTTCATTGTAACCTTCGGCTCTGTTGTAAAGGTACGTGTTAGTGCCTGGTTGTGTATTTTTACATTGTATTTTTTGATTCCCTGTGTTTTGGGAACGTAACTTTTGTGAGCACCCTGTGGTGCGTTGGTGCTATTAAAAGACGCACAGCATTGAACTCTGTCTCCTGCATTTGACTTCACACCCACGACACACGGAGCATTACAGGGATAATAATTTCAATCATTGAATTAAATATTAAGTAAATAACTGAATATGCTTGTCAACAACAGCTAGTGTTAAACATATTTGTTTTTACCTGTATCCTAATCTGACTACTGTTACCGTCAATCTAATGCATTCTAACAACTGATCAGCAATTGCGATAGAGCTATGATCATTTCCAATTTAATTAACTAAACATGTCCATTAGTAATTGCATAATAACACAAGACTACAACAACAATAAACTGAAGTTATAGGCTATTTATTAAATTGGTTTGCCAGCTTCAGGATTACATTAGAATGCAGTTTAAACCACCTCCAAGCGAATTTATGTAATGTGATCTATTTCGCCCAAAGACTTTGTCTCCATTATTTCTTGATGTGCATCAGTTGTAGCGTATTAATATGTTTTATGGAAAAAGGTAATAGGTGTCTCTATAATGATAATCTAAATAGCCTAACTACAACTGGTAAAAAGTTGTCACAACATGCGCGCGTGCTGCTCTCTCTCCTCTCGCTCACGTGACTCAGCCTATAGCTGTAGTGCTCTCTCACACACACACACACACACACACACACACGGCCATCCCCACAACTCGCTCAGCAACAGCCTGCCTCACTGCCTAACAGTCAACAGGTCACAGTGAAATATCAGTGGCGGTCAGTGCTGTTTAAGATGAGGGAGGGATTTTTTTTCTTGTGAGCATGGCCTTTTTTTTCTTGTAAGAGCATGGCCTAAATGACAAATTAAGCATAAATTGGATGACTCACATTCATATTCCATTCGCCCAGTTCACTGTAACATCAAAAGGTTTAGGCTACTACTGTACATGACTCATATTTTCCCTATACCCATCATGAGGTTGCTACAATTTAGCGAAGCCTATGAATGGAAGTTTACAATGTAGGCGCACACAGGTCGAGTGAAATGTTCAATACTACATTCAAAACTGCCTTGCACACAGTTGCCTGCATCTAGCTGATATAGGGTGTAATCATTAGTCCAACAGTTGCAGATGAGAGTTTCTAGTATCGACAGAATGGATACACCCCTGATCACGCATAAATGCAGTTCACTTTCATAGCAGCCACGTTGTATCCATTCTACCCTCTATGCACTCGCCTCCTCTCACCATTTCCCTTCATTTGTGGACTTCAACGAACACCACATCAGCTGTAAGTGACCAGGCAACAAAAAAATCCAAGCCAAACCATGTCATAACCGCTACACACATTGTTGGCCCCATATTAGCTAAAGTAATGATCTAGTCAACATAGCTAATAGAACTAATGCATGAGTAAACCCGCTGCAATCATGCAGTAATGTTACAGTGTAGTCAGTAAGTAGTTACACCGCTGGGCCCCAGTGGCAATAAATTAATAAAACCAAAAGCATACCTTGACTTGGAAGAATTCCAGTGTTGTGTTGGATAGTCATAACCAACTAGCTAACATAGCATCCCTGTTTGAGCCTGGTGTTTAAGTACCTAAACTAGCCAACTGCATTTGCCAGCTAAGTAAGTGAAACTGAAAGTGAAAAAATTACAAAATCATCTCTTGCTTCTCCTTCATTCTTTAAGAAATTAATTTGTTGAAAACTGTTCCACTATTGTCTTTCTCTCGCTTTGAGTCAACTACTCACCACATTTTATGCACTGCAGTGCTAGCTAAATAGGGCTTATGCTTTCAGTACTAGATTCATTATCCAATCCTTTGATTGGGTGGACAACGCAGCAGTCTAAGGCACTGCATCTCAGTACTTGAGGAGTCACAACAGACGTCCTGGTTTGAATCCAGGCTGTTTCACAACCCGCCATGATTTGGAGTCCCATAGGACAGAAGCTAACCGTCCTCCGGCTACACCATTTTGTTGGGAAAACTGCAAACATGTATCCCTGACAAGCTCCTGAAATGGTCAGCCAGATCAGAACACAATCAGACCACGAAGTGACTTTTGTGTTTCTAGGACCTGTCTTTTCAACGCGATCTTAGTATTCTGATAGCAGAAGTTGCATTTAAGTGTCAAGTGTAGAAACGACCTTAGGTGTCTTCCTGGACTTTGAAATGTTCTGAGGCTTCGCTCTGTGTGTGCGTGTGCGTGTGTGTGTTTGTGTGCGGTGTCTGCACACCTGTGGGAAATTACTTGCATGGTCTACCTCTGAAATTAAATCACAATGCATGGATGTAGTCATGTATCATGTAGTCATGTATCATGTAGTCATGTATCATGTAGTCATGATACATAATGGCGCCGGAGGAGATGGCTGCCATTTTACGATCTCCTAACCAATTGCGCTATTGTGTGTGTTGTTTTGGGTTATTTGTAACTTAATTTGTACATAATGTTTCTGCCACGTGTCTTAAAAGAGCTTCTAGATATCAAGACAGCGATTACTCACCCTGTACTGGAGGAATACTTTTTCTTTAACGAGTCAGATGGGAAGGATTTACTTCAGACCCTTGACAAGGCCCTCATCCCCGTCATTCACAGGAGAAAGAGAGGTAGATATTGGGGACGAAGACCAGGGTGCCTTGTAAGGATCCGACAATGAGTGGGTAATCTGCCTTTACCATCGGTCCTATTAGCCAACGTACAATCATTGGATAATAAAATAGACGAGCTACGAGCACATATTCTACCAACGGGACATTAAAAACGGTAATATCTTATGAGTCATGGCTGAACGACAACATGAATAACATACAACTGGCAAGTCAATTAAGAACCGTGTGGTGCCAGGACAACAACCTCTCCTTAACGTGATCAAGAAAAAGGAAATTATTATGGACTACTAAAAGGAGGACCTGTAACGGTTTTCTTCCGTTGAAGGAGAGGAAGAAAATGCAGCGTGGTTAGTGTTCAACATGTTTAATAAGGACAATAAACGTGAACACTACAAAAACCAGAATAAAAAAAACAGTCCTATCTGGTGCATAGACACAAAGACAGAAGACAACCACCCACAAAGTACCCACAGAATATGGCTGCCTAAATATGGTTCCCAATCAGAGACAACGATAGACAGCTGCCTCTAATTGAGAACCAATCCAGGCAACCATAGACATAAAACTACCTAGAAAGGAAACAGCCCCATAAACATACAAAACCCCTAGACCAGACAAAACACATAAATCCCCCATGTCACACCCTGACCTAATCAAAATAATAAAGAAAACAAAGATAACTAAGGCCAGGGCGTGACAGGACCGAGCACGCCCCCATTCTCATCGACGGGGCTGTAGTGGAGCAGGTTGAGAGCTTCAAGTTCCTTGGTGTCCAACAAACTAACATGGTCCAAACACACTAAGACAGTTGTGAAGAGGGCACGACAAAGCCTATTCCCCCTCAAGAGAGTGAAAATATTTGGCATGGGTCCTCAGATCCTCAAAATGTTCTACAGCTGCACCATCGAGAGCGTCATGAACGGTTGCATCACTGCCTGATGTGGCAACTGCTCGGCCTTTGACCGCAAGGTGCTACATAGGGTAGTGCGTACGGCCCAGTACATCACTGGGGCCAAGCTTCCTGCCATCCAGAACCTCTATACCAGGTGGTGTCAGAGGAAGGCCCTAGTCAAAGACTCCAGCCACCCTAGTCATAGACTGTTCTCTCTGCTACCGCAGTGCCCCAGCACATTGACTCTGTAACAGTACCCCCTGTATATAGCCTCGCTATTGTTATTTTACTGCTGCTGTTGAATTATTTGTTACTTTTATTTTCTGTTTTATTTATCTATTTTTTTCTTAACTCCTTAAAGCATTTTTGGTTAAGGGCTTGTAAAGAAGCATTTCACTGTAAGGTGTACAACACCTGTTGTATTCGGCACATGTGATTTGATTTGATTTGAATTTGACAGTCAGTGTAATTACAGTGTAGTGTGCCAAAGTAATGTGATCACAAGTGTTGTTGCTGTTTTGCACTGATAGACTACCCTATATTTAACCTCATTACAGACCATGCTAGTCAAATTCTTGGAAGTTCATGGTCTGCCTTTTCGTGCACACACAAACACACACATACGCGCACACACACACACACTAATAGTACATGATGACATAATATGGTTCACAACAACATGTTTGCAGCAAATGTTTCCCATACGCCTCAGTGTGTAAGGTGGAGGTAAGCAGCTCTGGTCCTGGAGAGTCACTGTGTATAACGGTCTTCCTTTTTCCTGTGAATCAATGACTCATTCCTACCTGGGAAACCAGGTGTGTGAACACACACCTATACGGATACTCCCACCGCCTAAGTGGATGGGGACATGTGGTTGTGCTTTGATCAATATTTGTGCAATAGGCTTCTCTGGTAGAATGATCAGAGTGGGTTTTTCTTTGAATGCTTCTCTTTCAACTGTTCCGTCTTCCCTACCTGTAACGTTCGTCGTTGGGAGAAAGAGAGGAGGACCAACGCGCAGCGTGGTAAGTGTTCATAGCTTTTAATGACGTACTAGAACACTGAACAAAACAATAAATAACAAACGAACAGTCCCGTAAGGTGAAAGACAAAAACACTAAACAGGAAATAAGCACCCACAACTCAAAAGTGAAGCCAGGCTACCTAAGTATGGTTCTCAAATCAGGAACAACAATTGACAGCTGCCTCTAATTGAGAACCATACCAGGACAAATACAGAAATCCCAAATCATAGAAATAAGAACATAGACAACCCACCCAACTCACGCCCTGACCATACTAAAACAAAGACATAACAAAAGAACTAAGGTCAGAACGTGACACTATCTAGTTCCATTTACACCTCTCTTCTGTCCCTGTTTCCTGTACTTCTTTCCTCACCCTGTTTTTTTGTGCCTTACTGTGAATGAAGAACCGCAGAAAACAGTGAATGAAACCCGCCAGTGCATAGCTGCGGAAAGTAGGGGTTGCTGAGGGTGCTGCAGGTCCCCCTGAAAATCAACAATAAAAAATAAAATCTTCACATAAGTAGTGCACTGGGCCTTTAATAGTCCTGTATTAGTGGACTGTTATATCTGTCTGCAGTGCCAACGCGGGCAAAAAGGTTTTGACAAAACATTTGCAAATAAATGAACGGCTATGCGTCAGTGTATTGAGTGAAGTAGGTTTACTGTTGTCCCTGTCTTTTTCCTGTAAACTTGATGTATTGAATATGAGGATTACTATGAATCAACACCCCTCTGTAAATGAAGAGTAAGGCCTTTGTCGTGAACACATGATTATTTTATCAAATGTGAAGAGGCACACGAGTCCTCATCATCACAGTATTGCATAGAAACCATTAAAAAATACATCCCATACCCCACCATAATCCAGGACTGTGGGCTGGATGTGAATAACTCTGTGTAACAGAGGCAGATCATACCGGGTAAACTCACCCCACAGCGTGAAATGTCACCAATAGCGCCACTTGAATCAGATTATTTTCAGAGGCGCAACTGGTTTGCACGTTGTCAAGCAGGTAGTCACTTGTGTTTGCAATCAGAGGACCACTGATTTGAGCACAGTAAGGGGACAGGGAAAGTGGAGGAAGTGAAACTGCATTGGAGGAAATAACATCTATCATAGCAACTACAAATCAACACAAAAAAAGTGCTCACTTTAGCAATGTACAATTATAGCCACATTTATTAATTACAAGCAGATTACCTTTACACTACTCTACTACGATCATCACCATCACCATCATCAACACCACCATCATCATCACCACCATCATCATCCCCATCATCTTCGTTTCAATGTTTTGCCTTTACATCAGACACACATTTACAACAAAATGCAAACACAAGTTGATGAACAAAAACTGTTAAAGTGGTTCACGACAAAATACAAATACATGTCTAGCATTGTTGTCTTTTTTAGGAGATAATTCTCAAAATACTGTTCATTTATCACAAGTGTTTTTTTACTCAGTAGTGTTACTGTACTAAAAGTGCACACAGTCTATTCAATAACAGACAGCTTTGTATAATACAATGGCAATTTACACAATGATGCATTTCACATATTCAACAATGAAACATGGCTAACCAATTCAAAAGGCACAGGACTCCCACATCAATAACAATCTTCTCTATAGAAACCAAGTTGTACTTGTTGACACTTTATAATGTGATTCTTCACTTTAACATGATTCAAGGCCCAGTGCAGTCAAAAACTACATCTTTCTGTCTTTTATTTATATTTCCACACTATGAGGTTGGAATAATACTGTGAAATTGTGAAAATGATGGTAATGCCCTTTTAGTGAAACAGCTGTAGTGCTGAGTGATTAGTGCTTTTTGAGGTTGGTTCGGTTTCCATTATAAAAAAATTATCACGGTTTTTGATTTCGGTTTCCATTATTTTTTAAAACATGAAATGTATTATGAAATAATGACTTAGAGCTTTTTAATGGAAATTCTAAAACCAAAAATAGTGAACATTCAATTGCCAAAGCATTGAACATATTCCATTGTCTCTGTCAGATCCACATCAAACATCAGAATAATAGGAAATTACTATGACATAATAAAATATTCAGTTGTGTATATTACTTAGTTTTTTATTTGAATGACTTTATTATTTTTCATTCCTTAAAGTAATCATCTCAGTTCAGGCAGTAGCAGTCAGCCAGCCAGGCCATCTAACGTTATGTGCTCCCCATACTGTACTGTCTGTAGTCATCCTATTTAGCTAGCCTGCCTAAGTATAGTATGCTGCAGAGCTGTCTGACAAAATCATTTTATTAGTTCTTAAAAGTAAGCTATACTTTCACAAACTGTCCCTGACCCTCTCGTTGTTATGTTATGCACATTCCTCTCTCATGCGGTTTTATGCGTTCTGTGTGTATCTAATCTAACATAGCAGGCGTAAAAGTGTATCCGTTCAGAGATCTGTATACAATGACGAGATGCTCATGTCTATGCCCAAACAATGGGAGTCGTTGTCCCAAAGGCGGGAAGGCAGGCAACAAGCTTTTTGTAAGTCGCTCTGGATAAGAGCGTCTGCTAAATGACTTAAATGTAAATGTTTTAAAAATAAAAATATGAACCTTTATTTATACAAATCCAAAATAATCCCATCGAAACGCATTGGGTTTATTTTGGACAGATTTTGGTGAGTGAAACCTCTCGCTTCGCCCCTTCCTCTGATCCGTCTCGAGCCGGGCAAACTGGCGCAATAGATTGTGGTTATTGTAGTTAATTACCACATTTCTGCGCTGAACTAGGTCGAATATTTGCTTAATGAAAACTACAACTCCCTTCAGCCCAACGTCCCACATAGCTCTTGACTTGATTTCTCAGGTTTCTCTCTAGAGAAACGGCACGTTGGGTTCACAAAATAATTTACTAAATACAAATCAAGCAATTGAAACCACGTTGGTCAATCAGTTGTTTAATAACCAAAAATAAAATCTTGGTTTATTGCTCAGCACTAAAGAGCCGTTTTTAGTGGGATGGAGTTTTGGTCTGCCTGGTGACATCACCAGGTGTTAAATTTGTTAATAGACCAATAAGAAAGAGTTCCAAAACTCTCTGCCAATAACAGCTTGTCAGTTTTCCCCTTCCCACTCCCAGAAGGTCCTAGCAAAATTCTTGCTTGAGAAATTACTTTTGCTAATAATACATTTTTGTTTCTTGTTGACAATTTTTTATTGAAAACAATTACAGTTAGCTATTTAATTGTTACCCATAATTTATTTGATATTGAGATAAAAACGGCTGCATTGGACTTTTAATCAATTGAAATAAGTTTTCCAATATCAGACATGATACATGTGGTGTATGTATGGTACTGAACAGATTGGAAACTAAAAAACATCATATGGGTCTTTGATTGACAGTTTAGTTCAGTATGACATCACATATCATAATATATAATATAATATATAATAATATATATTATATTATATATATTATATATATTATATCAAAAGAGGTATGGACCAATAGTGTTCAAGATCCCGTAAAGGGTGGTGATCTCAATATTTTGCACAGACATGAAATTACCTTTAATGGTTTGATTTAGAAATTCAAATCTACCACTCCCATGTTGCAAACTTTACCTGTGGTAGCTGTCGTAGGCAGTAATTACTTGCCAAAGAAGGAGTAAAACCATTGAATAAACAGTTGGGACATGTATGCCTGTAGACATGTGATCACAAAACTGTGTCTAGGGTCTAAATGTAATGTAGTAACCACTCCAACAGGTGAAAGGACTGGGACATCATCATCATTAACTTCTGTTAATGGGTCAAGTGTGTATGTGTGTATGTTTACAATTTCAGTCATTGGTAAGGGGCAGTGATATAGTCATGTTGCTTTTCATCTCATATCAACACCTGTAGTTTATCACTTGTACTGTACAAACAATGTCATCTCATCCATAGTAACATTTTTGCATTTTCAGTTTGAGTTGATTTGACATTTATGTTATATGTATTTTCTGCTAACATGTACAATTGGCAAAGAACAATATTTACTCTTTCTTCCATCCCTTTATCCTCATCACTCTCGTTCCACCCCTCACCCCTCTCCACCCTCCACCCCTCCCTGGCAGGATTAACCAAAAACAATTTAATAATATATAACCTACATTTTTTAAATGAAAAAAGAAATCTAGAAAAGAAGTACATCTTGGCCAGGTCAGAACAGGATAAAAACAGTATAGAGTAGGCCTACTTCTGGAAGGACCAAATAAAATCAGAAAGCAGTCAGTGCTTGGGGGTTAGAAGAGAATAGAAGAGTTAGTTCTGTAGAAAGCCTTCAGTGCTTGGGGGTTAGAAGAGAATAGAAGAGTTAGTTCTGTAGAAAGCCTTCAGTGCTTGGGGGTTAGAAGAGAATAGAAGAGTTAGTTCTGTAGAAAGCCTTCAGTGCTTGGGGGTTAGAAGAGAATAGAAGAGTTAGTTCTGTAGAAAGCCTTCAGTGCTTGGGGGTTAGAAGAGAATAGAAGAGTTAGTTCTGTAGAAAGCCTTCAGTGCTTGGGGGTTAGAAGAGAATAGAAGAGTTAGTTCTGTAGAAAGCCTTCAGTGCAAAATATACGAGGAGGGATTCTTCATTTTAAATAAAGATTGTGTCCACAGTGTTTGGACAAGAAGTTCAATTTACCATGCCTTTACTTTACTTGGGACAATGTGAAGTGCAAACACTTCACATTGCAGTGCCAATGTCATAATGATACTATAAATTACCATCTAAGTGCACAGTGAAATCAAAACATTGGCACCATTGACCGACCTGCACTTGGTCAACATTGTGAGAACCTAATCTAACACTTAATACTTTTTCTTGTTTAAAAAATAGGAACACACTAAAAACATAAAAAAAGATAGTATTCTGTCTGTGCAATAGTTCAAGTAAGTAACTTTGTTTCTGCGCATAGTTAGTGCCTAGTCAAAAATACCCATATCCTGTACCGAAATATCCACACCGCTTCAGGGGAAAACAACAAAACACAAATACAAAACAAGTATTTACATATCTGAATAGAACTACAGAGTAGGTACTCCCTACTACTGGTCCAGGGTCAGTTTGAACCCCTACTGGTTAAAGTTAGGCTTGAGCGCAGGGTAATCTGTTCCTAGATCTGTGCTTAGAGTGGAAATTTCCACCTTGAGCCAGAACGACCAACCAGAACTGTCCAATCAGAGGAAAGGGAGGGGTTTAGTCTCTAACGGGGTGTCTCAAAGACCCTGGATGTGTCTGAAATGGTAGCCTATAGTGCACTACTCTAATATCACACTCTGGATGTGTCTGAAATGGTAGCCTATAGTGCACTACTCTAATATCACACTCTGGATGTGTCTGAAATGGTAGCCTATAGTGCACTACTCTAATATCACACTCTGGATGTGTCTGAAATGGTAGCCTATAGTGCACTACTCTAATATCACACTCTGGATGTGTATGAAATGGCAGCCTATAGTGCACTACTCTTATATGAGAGTGGTACACTGTAGACAGTAGGGAATAGGGTGGCATTTCAGATTTGTCCTAAAGGGGCGTGTCAAACACTCTTTCCGACGAGTCTTCTGTATCGTCCTCCGACTGTGACTTGTGGTTGAGCCTCTCAGTCGTCGAGGAGACAGACAGGTTGCCATGGGGACTGTCGTCGCTAAGCTTGGCCTTGTTGCTGTAATGGACGAACTCCTGGATCTCTAGAGGCAACCGTCTGAACTTGTCCTGGTACTCCTGGTCCAGCTCACTCTGTAGCTATATGGAGAGGAGAGATCAGAGTATGGGTCTATAGGTAGCTATATGGAGAGGAGAGGGTATGGGTCTATAGGTAGCTATGTAGAGAGGAGAGGGTATGGGTCTATAGGTAGCTATATTGAGAGGAGAGATAGTATGGGTCTATAGGTAGCTATGTAGAGAGGAGAGGGTATGGGTCTATAGGTAGCTATGTAGAGAGGAGAGGGTATGGGTCTATAGGTAGCTATATGGAGAGGAGAGATAGTATGGGTCTATAGGTAGCTATGTAGAGAGGAGAGGGTATGGGTCTATAGGTAGCTATATGGAGAGGAGAGGGTATGGGTCTATAGGTAGCTATATGGAGAGGAGAGGGTATGGGTCTATAGGTAGCTATATGGAGAGGAGAGGGTATGGGTCTATAGGTAGCTATATGGAGAGGAGAGATAGTATGGGTCTATAGGTAGCTATGTAGAGAGGAGAGGGTATGGGTCTATAGCACAGGAGGTTGATGGCACCTTAATTGGGGTGGACAGGCTCGTGGTAATGGCTGGAGTGGAATAGGTGGAATGGTATCAAATACATCAAACACATGGTTTCCATGTCATTCCATTTGCCCCATTCCAGCCATTATTATGAGCCGTCCTCCCCTCAACAGCCTCCACTGGTCTAAGGGTAGCTACTATATGGAGAGGAGAGGACCGAGTATGGGTGTACTACAGAACCAGATAGAACCAGTGTCAACAGAACTACAGCATCAAAGAGAACTCCTGGTCCAGCTCACTCTGCAGCTATAGGGAGAGCTGCAGTAGGCGTCTACAGACCCAACAGAGTGGGCCTATATAATGATATACTGAACATGTCCTGGTTACTCCTGGTACTCTGTAACTGAAGAGGAGAACTGAATATGGTGTCAGTGACTCGTGATGACTGATATAGACCAGCAGGGTAGATGTTACTGGTCAACATGTGGGCCAATGGTTGTTGTGGGGCTAACTGGGTAACCTATATTATGGATCAAGGTACTTTTCTTGTTCAACGTTTTCTTTTGTTCAATTTTCTCTACCTCAATTAGTAACAAAGGAATGAAAGAGATGTGAATCATTAATCCTGAATGTAGGCTCCTTTCAGACAGAGAGTCAGAGAGAGTCTGTTTTTCTCCCAGGCATATCCACCCCTAATGATTACAGATGACAGGATTGTATTCATTCTGATCCAATAATTGCTTTAATGCTGATTTTTCAGTTTAACTACCCGGCTGCGTCCCAGGGGAGGGCCGTAATTAAAGGAGAGCAGCAAAGATGAACCACGTCACAATCTAAGAGTCTAAGGATCTAAGAGCTACATCTGCTTTTCAGCATTACAGGAGATGGAGGACAAGCTGATTTGAATAAGTCTATGATCTCACAGAGGTAGAGTCAGGCACAAAAACAAAGGAGAGTTTGTCAATAAAGGTCAGATTACGGATTACTTGCTCATCAAACAATCCTACGATTAATATGTCACCAAATGACCTGTGGGCTAATGGTCAGGGCTATGGCTGTCTGTGAGGAATTAGCTGAGAGTTGCTGGTAATATACCTTTTATACACAATCAAACTTTAGTGAAGTGATCCAATATTAATGAACCTCAATCTCACTCCAATCCAAGGAGATATTCTTGAGAGTGGGTCTATTCAAATCCAAACATGTATTTTTTTCCTTAACTTGGGCCACATCAAAGTAGATCAGAAATCGAATCGAATCAAATCCGTAAACAGATTGCAGATGTTATCACAGTTTCTAGCTCCAATAGTGCCGTAATATTTAGCAATACAATATCAATACGCACATAATATATACAGTATATATACTGTAGATAGGGCAGCAGTCTCTAAGGGGCAGGGTACTGGGCAGAGGCTTGCAAGTGGTGACTGTTTAACAGTCTGATGGCCTGGAGATAGACGCTGTCTCTTGGTCCTAGCTTTGATGCACCTGTACTGTCGCCACCTTCTAGATGGTACCGGGGTGAACAGGCCGTGGCTTGGGTGGCTGAGGTCTTTGATGATCTTCTCTGCCTTCCTGTGACACCGGATGCTGTAGATGTCCTGGAGGGCAGGTAGTGTGCCCCCGATGATGCGTTGGGCTGACCGCAACCACCCTTTGGAGAGCCCTGCGGTTGCAGGCAGTGCAGTTGCCATACCAGAATGTGACACAGCCCGACAGAATGCTGTCGATGGTAGAAGTCTGTGAGGTTCTTAGGGGCCAGGCTGAATTTAACTTTTTTGGCCGCTTTGAGGACAATACAGTGCCACTGACACGGCCTGCAACGAAAACATGCAGTCTCTCCTTCACTGCAGCCGAGGTGAGTAAGACATTTAAACGTGTTAACCCTCGCAAGGCTGCAGGCCCAGATGGCATCCCCAGCCGCGCCCTCAGAGCATGCGCAGACCAGCTGGCCGGTGTGTTTACGGACATATTCAATCAATCCCTATACCAGTCTGCTGTTCCCACATGCTTCAAGAGGGCCACCATTGTTCCTGTTCCCAAGAAAGCTAAGGTAACTGAGGTAAACGACTACCGCCCCGTAGCACTCACTTCCGTCATCATGAAGTGCTTTGAGAGACTAGTCAAGGACCATATCACCTCCACCCTACCTGACACCCTAGACCCACTCCAATTTGCTTACCGCCCAAATAGGTCCACAGACGATGCAATCTCAACCACACTGCACACTGCCCTAACCCACCTGGACAAAAGGAATACCTATGTGAGAATGCTGTTCATCGACTACAGCTCGGCATTCAACACCATAGTACCCTCCAAGCTCGTCATCAAGCTCGAGACCCTGGGTCTCGACCCCGCCCTGTGTAACTGGGTACTGGACTTCCTGACGGGCCGCCCCCAGGTGGTGAGGGTAGGCAACAACATCTCCTCCCGCTGATCCTCAACACGGGGCCCCACAAGGGTGCGTTCTGAGCCCTCTCCTGTACTCCCTGTTCACCCACGACTGCGTGGCCACGCACGCCTCCAACTCAATCATCAAGTTTGCGGACGACACAACAGTGGTAGGCTTGATTACCAACAACGACGAGACGGCCTACAGGGAGGAGGTGAGGGCCCTCGGAGTGTGGTGTCAGGAAAATAACCTCACACTCAACGTCAACAAAACTAAGGAGATGATTGTGGACTTCAGGAAACAGCAGAGGGAACACCCCCCTATCCACATCGATGGAACAGTAGTGGAGAGGGTAGCAAGTTTTAAGTTCCTCGGCATACACATCACAGACAAACTGAATTGGTCCACTCACACTGACAGCGTCGTGAAGAAGGCGCAGCAGCGCCTCTTCAACCTCAGGAGGCTGAAGAAATTTGGCTTGTCACCAAAAGCACTCACAAACTTCTACAGATGCACAATCGAGAGCATCCTGGCGGGCTGTATCACCGCCTGGTACGGCAACTGCTCCGCCCTCAACCGTAAGGCTCTCCAGAGGGTAGTGAGGACTGCACAACGCATCACCAGGGGCAAACTACCTGCCCTCCAGGACACCTACACCACCCGATGTTACAGGAAGGCCATAAAGATCATCAAGGACATCAACCACCCGAACCACTGCCTGTTCACCCCGCTATCACCCAGAAGGCGAGGTCAGTACAGGTGCATCAAAGCTGGGACCGAGAGACTGAAAAACAGCTTCTATCTCAAGGCCATCAGTCTGTTAAACAGCCACCACTAACATTGAGTGGCTGCTGCCAACACACTGTCATTGACACTGACCCAACTCCAGCCACTTTAATAATGGGAATTGATGGGAAATGATGTAAATATATCACTAGCCACTTTAAACAATGCTACCTTATATAATGTTACTTACCCTACATTATTCATCTCATATGCATATGTATATACTGTACTCTACATCATCGACTGCATCCTTATGTAACACATGTATCACTAGCCACTTTAACTATGCCACTTTGTTTACTTTGTCTACACACTCATCTCATATGTATATACTGTACTCGATACCATCTACTGTATGCTGCTCTGTACCATCACTCATTCATATATCCTTATGTACATATTCCTTATCCCCTTACACTGTGTATAAGACAGTAGTTTTGGAATTGTTAGTTAGATTACTTGTTGGTTATCACTGCATTGTCGGAACTAGAAGCACAAGCATTTCGCTACACTCGCATTAACATCTGCTAACCATGTGTATGTGACAAATACAATTTGATTTGATTTGATGTGGATAGCGGCGTGGCGATGTGGATGGGGGCGTGGCGATGTGGATGGGGGCATGGCTATGTGGATGGGGGCGTGGCGATGTGGATGGGGGCATGGCGATGTGGATGGGGGCATGGCGATATGGATGGGGGCATGGCTATGTGGATGGGGGCGTGACGATGTGGATGGGAGCATGGCGATGTGGATGGGGGCATGGTGATGTGGATGGGGGCGTGGCGATGTGGATGGGGGCATGACGATGTGGATGGGGGCATGACGATGTGGATGGGGGCATGGCTATGTGGATGGGGGCGTGGCGATGTGGATGGGGGCGTGGCTATGTGGATGGGGCGTGGCGATGTGGATGGGGGCATGGCGATGTGGATGGGGGCATGGCGATGTGGATGGGGGCATGGCTATGTGGATGGGGCGTGGTGTGGCGATGTGGATGGGGGCATGGCGATGTGGATGGGGGCGGGGCGATGTGGATGGGGCCGTGGCGATGTGGATGGGGGCATGGGGATGTGGATGGGGCGTGGCGATGTGGATGGGGGCATGGCGATGTGGATGGGGGCATGGGGATGTGGATGGGGGCGTGGCGATGTGGATGGGGGCGTGCTGTCTCTTGTAGTCTATGATCAGCTCATTTGTTTAGTTGACATTGAAGGAGAGGTTGTTTTCCTGGCACCAGTCTGCCAGGGTTCTCACCTCCTCCCTGTAGCCTGTCTCGTCACTGTTGGTAATCAGGCCTACCACTGTTGTGTTGTCAGCAAACTTGATGGTTGAGTTGGAGACATGCATAGCCATGCAGTCATGTGTGAACAAGGAGTACAGGAGGGGGCTGAGCACACAACCCTGTGGGGTCCGCGTCTTGAGGAACAGCATGGGGGAGGTGTTGTTGCCCACAATTAGTCTAGGACCCAGTTGCACAGGGAGGGGTTCAGACCCAGGCCCCTGAGCTTACTGATGAGCTTGGAGGGCACTTCAGTGTTGAAGGCTGAGGCTTAGAGGGTACCTTTGTCCTTCCTAGGAACAAGGCTGGCATTGAAACCGTCATAAAACTGACAGAGAAGCCCAGATGTGTGAATCGACTTGTTATGTAGTGATTCAAAAAAAGGTGGGTAAACTCTGATTGCCGGTGGTGGTGAAAAAGTTACGCAGTCTGTACATTCAATACATTTTTCTGCAAAAGGTGGGTAAACTGTTTGGTAAAAAGAGAAAGGCAGGCAGGGCAAGCTAGCCTTAGACTGCACTTTAGATCATTATAGGATAGAGAGGAAGATACAGTAGTTATGGGATGAAATAGAAGAGATATTTAAATGTGATTCTGAGTGAAGAGGCGATTAAAGAACTGGGGAGAAGAGAGAGGGATGAAAACTCTATCCCACTGGAGGACTGGGGAGAAGAGAGGGATGAAGACTCTATCCCACTGGAGGACTGGGAAGAAGAGAGAGGGATGAAAACTCTATCCCACTGGAGGACTGGGGAGAAGAGAGGGATGAAAACTCTATCCCACTGGAGGACTGGGGAGAAGAGAGGGATGAAGACTCTATCCCACTGGAGGACTGGGGAGAAGAGAGAGGGATGAAAACTATATCCCACTGGAGGACTGGAGAGAAGAGAGAGGGATGAAGACTCTATCCCACTGGAGGACTGGGGAGAAGAGAGGGATGAAGACTCTATCCCACTGGAGGACTGGGGAGAAGAGAGGGATGAAGACTCTATCCCACTGGAGGACTGGGGAGAAGAGAGAGGGATGAAAACTATATCCCACTGGAGGACTGGAGAGAAGAGAGAGGGATGAAGACTCTATCCCACTGGAGGTCCGGGGAGAAGAGAGAGGGATGAAGACTCTATCCAACTGGAGGACTGGGGAGAAGAGAGAGGGATGAAGACTCTATCCCACTGGAGGACTGGGGAGAAGAGAGGGATGAAGACTCTATCCCACTGGAGGACTGGGGAGAAGAGAGGGATGAAGACTCTATCCCACTGGAGGACTGGGGAGAAGAGAGAGGGATGAAAACTATATCCCACTGGAGGACTGGAGAGAAGAGAGAGGGATGAAGACTCTATCCCACTGGAGGTCCGGGGAGAAGAGAGAGGGATGAAGACTCTATCCAACTGGAGGACTGGGGAGAAGAGAGAGGGATGAAAACTCTATCCAACTGGAGGACTGGGGGGAAGAGAGAGGGATGAAGACTTTATCCCACTGGAGGACTAGGGAGAAGACAGAGGGATGAAAACTCTATCCCACTGGGGGACAGGGGACAAGAGAGAAGGATGAAAACTGTGTCCCACTGGAGGACTGGGGAGAAGACAGAGGGATGAAAACTATATCCCACTGGAGGACTGGAGAGAAGAGAGAGGGATGAAGACTCTATCCCACTGGAGGTCTGGGGAGAAGAGAGAGGGATGAAGACTCTATCCCACTGGAGGTCTGGGGAGAAGAGAGAGGGATGAAGACTCTATCCAACTGGAGGACTGGGGAGAAGAGAGAGGGATGAAAACTCTATCCAACTGGAGGACTGGGGGGAAGAGAGAGGGATGAAGACTTTATCCCACTGGAGGACTTAGGGAGAAGAGAGAAGGATGAAAACTGTGTCCCACTGGAGGACTGGGGAGAAGACAGAGGGATGAAAACTATATCCAACTGGAGGACTGGGGAGAAGACAGAGGGATGAAAACTCTATCCAACTGGAGGACTGGGGAGAAGAGAGAGGGATGAAAACTCTATCCCACTGGAGGACTGGGGAGAAGAGAGAGGGATGAAAACTATCCCACTAGAGGACTGGGGAGAAGAGAGAGGGATGAAGACTCTATCCAACTGGAGGACTGGGGAGAAGACAGAGGGATAAAGACTATCCACTGGAGGACTGGGGGAGAAGAGAGAGGGATGAAAACTCTATCCCACTGGAGGACTGGAGAGAGAAGGAGATAAGGATGAAGACTCTATCCCACTGGGAGGAATGGGGAGAAGAGAGAGGGATGAAAACTCTATCCCACTGGAGGACTAGGGAGAAGACAGAGGGATTAAAATTCTATCCCACTGGAGGACTGGGGAGAAGACAGAGGGATGAAAACTCTATCCAACTGGAGGACTGGGGAGAAGAGAGAGGGATGAAAACTCTATCCCACTGGAGGACTGGGGAGAAGAGAGAGGGATGAAAACTATCCCACTAGAGGACTGGGGAGAAGAGAGAGGGATGAAGACTCTATCCCACTGGAGGACTGGGGAGAAGAGAGAGGGATGAAGACTCTATCCAACTGGAGGACTGGGGAGAAGAGAGAGGGATAAAGACTATCCAACTGGAGGACTGGGGAGAAGAGAGAAGGATGAAAACTCTATCCAACTGGAGGACTGGGGAGAAGACAGAGGGATGAAAACTCTATCCAACTGGAGGACTGGGGAGAAAGAGAGAGGATGACAACTCTATCCAACTGGAGGACTGGGGAGAAGAGAGAGGGATGAAAACTCTATCCCACTGGGGGACAGGGGAGAAGAGAGAGGGATGAAACTGTGTCCCACTGGAGGACTGGGGAGAAGACAGAGGGATGAAAACTCTATCCTACTGGAGGACTGGGGAGAGAAGGAGAGAGGGATGAAAACTCTATCCCACTGGAGGACTGGAGAGAGAAGGAGATAAGGATGAAGACTCTATCCCACTGGAGGACTGGAGAGGAGAGAGAGGGATGAAAACTCTATCCCACTGGAGGACTGAGGAGAGAAGGAGAGAGGGATGAAGACTCTATCCCACTGGAGGACTGGGGAGAAGAGAGAGGGATGAAAACTATATCCCACTAGAGGACTGGGGAGAGAAGGGTGAAAACTCTATCCCACTGGAGGACAGGGGAGAAGAGAGAAGGATGAAAACTGTGTCCCACTGGAGGACTGGGGAGAAGACAGAGGGATGAAAACTATATCCAACTGGAGGACTGGGGAGAAAAGAGAGGGATGACAACTCTATCCCACTGGAGGACTGGGGAGAAGACAGAGGGATGGAAACTCTATCCCACTGGAGGACTGGGGAGAAGACAGAGGGATGGGAAACTCTATCCCAATGGAGGACTGGGGAGAAGAGAGAGGGATGAAAACTCTATCCCACTGGGGGACAGGGGAGAAGAGAGAGGGATGAAAACTGTGTCCCACTGGAGGACTGGGGAGAAGACAGAGGGATGAAAATTCTATCCCACTGGAGGACTGGGGAGAAGACAGAGGGATGAAAACTCTATCCAACTGGAGGACTGGGGAGAAGAGAGAGGGATGAAAACTCTATCCCACTGGAGGACTGGGGAGAAGAGAGAGGGATGAAAACTATCCCACTAGAGGACTGGGGAGAAGAGAGAGGGATGAAGACTCTATCCCACTGGAGGTCTGGGGAGAAGAGAGAGGGATGAAGACTCTATCCAACTGGAGGACTGGGGAGAAGAGAGAGGGATAAAGACTATCCAACTGGAGGACTGGGGAGAGAAGGAGAGAGGGATGAAAACTCTATCCCACTGGAGGACTGGAGAGAGAAGGAGATAAGGATGAAGACTCTATCCCACTGGGAGGAATGGGGAGAAGAGAGAGGGATGAAAACTCTATCCCACTGGAGGACTAGGGAGAAGACAGAGGGATGAAAATTCTATCCCACTGGAGGACTGGGGAGAAGACAGAGGGATGAAAACTCTATCCAACTGGAGGACTGGGGAGAAGAGAGAGGGATGAAAACTCTATCCCACTGGAGGACTGGGGAGAAGAGAGAGGGATGAAAACTATCCCACTAGAGGACTGGGGAGAAGAGAGAGGGATGAAGACTCTATCCCACTGGAGGTCTGGGGAGAAGAGAGAGGGATGAAGACTCTATCCAACTGGAGGACTGGGGAGAAGAGAGAGGGATAAAGACTATCCAACTGGAGGACTGGGGAGAAGAGAGAAGGATGAAAACTCTATCCAACTGGAGGACTGGGGAGAAGACAGAGGGATGAAAACTCTATCCAACTGGAGGACTGGGGAGAAAAGAGAGGGATGACAACTCTATCCAACTGGAGGACTGGGGAGAAGAGAGAGGGATGAAAACTCTATCCCACTGGGGGACAGGGGAGAAGAGAGAGGGATGAAAACTGTGTCCCACTGGAGGACTGGGGAGAAGACAGAGGGATGAAAACTCTATCCTACTGGAGGACTGGGGAGAGAAGGAGAGAGGGATGAAAACTCTATCCCACTGGAGGACTGGAGAGAGAAGGAGATACGGATGAAGACTCTATCCCACTGGAGGACTGGAGAGGAGAGAGAGGGATGAAAACTCTATCCCACTGGAGGACTGAGGAGAGAAGGAGAGAGGGATGAAGACTCTATCCCACTGGAGGACTGGGGAGAAGAGAGAGGGA
Organism: Oncorhynchus gorbuscha; assembly: GCF_021184085.1. Taxonomy (NCBI): domain Eukaryota; kingdom Metazoa; phylum Chordata; class Actinopteri; order Salmoniformes; family Salmonidae; genus Oncorhynchus; species Oncorhynchus gorbuscha. Next base: position 64,303,030 of record NC_060186.1, on the reverse strand, counting down.
TGAAAACTATATCCCACTAGAGGACTGGGGAGAGAAGGGTGAAAACTCTATCCCACTGGAGGACAGGGGAGAAGAGAGAGTGATGAAAACTCTAGCCAACTGGAGGACTGGGGAGCAGAGAGAGGGATGAAAACTCTATCCCACTGGAGGACTGGGGAGAAGAGAGAGGGATGAAAACTCTATCCCACTGGAGGACTGGGGAGAAAAGAGAGGGATGACAACTCTATCCCACTGGAGGACTGGGGAGAAGACAGAGGGATGGAAACTCTATCCCACTGGAGGACTGGGGAGAAGAGAGAGTGATGAAAACTCTAGCCAACTGGAGGACTGGGGAGCAGAGAGAGGGATGAAAACTCTATCCCACTGGAGGACTGGGGAGAAGAGAGAGGGATGAAAACTCTATCCCACTGGAGGACTGGGGAGAAGACAGAGGCATGAAAACTCTATCCAACTGGAGGACTGGGGAGAAGACAGAGGCATGAAAACTCTATCCAACTGGAGGCCTGGGGAGAAGAGAGAGGGATGAAAACTCTATCCTACTGGAGGACTGGGGAGAGAAGGAGAGAGGGATGAAAACTCTAACCCACTGGAGGACTGGAGAGAGAAGGAGATAAGGATGAAGACTATATCCCACTGGGAGGAATGGGGAGAAGAGAGAGGGATGAAAACTCTATCCCACTGGAGGACTAGGGAGAAGACAGAGGGATGAAAATTCTATCCCACTGGAGGACTTGGGAGAAGACAGAGGGATGAAAACTCTATCCAACTGGAGGACTGGGGAGAAGAGAGAGGGATGAAAACTCTATCCCACTGGAGGACTGGGGAGAAGAGAGAGGGATGAAAACTATCCCACTAGAGGACTGGGGAGAAGAGAGAGGGATGAAGACTCTATCCCACTGGAGGTCTGGGGAGAAGAGAGAGCGATGAAGACTCTATCCAACTGGAGGACTGGGGAGAAGAGAGAGGGATAAAGACTCTATCCAACTGGAGGACTGGGGAGAAGAGAGAAGGATGAAAACTCTATCCAACTGGAGGACTGGGGAGAAGACAGAGGGATGAAAACTCTATCCCAATGGAGGACTGGGGAGAAGAGAGAGCGATGAAAACTCTATCCCACTGGGGGACAGGGGAGAAGAGAGAGGGATGAATACTGTGTCCCACTGGAGGACCGGGGAGAAGACAGAGGGATGAAACTCTATCCTACTGGAGGACTGAGGAGAGAAGGAGAGAGGGATGAAGACTCTATCCCACTGGAGGACTGGGGAGAAGAGAGAGGGATGAAGACTCTATCCCACTGGAGGACTGGAGAGGAGAGAGAGGGATTAAAACTCTATCCCACTGGAGGACTGAGGAGAGAAGGAGAGAGGGATGAAGACTCTATCCCACTGGAGGACTGGGGAGAAGAGAGAGGGATGAAAACTATATCCCACTAGAGGACTGGGGAGAGAAGGGTCAAAACTCTATCCCACTGGAGGACTGGTGAGAAGAGAGACGGATGAAAATTCTATCCCACTGGAGGACTGGGGAGAAGAGAGGGGGATGAAAACTATCCCACTGGAGGACTGGGGAGAAGACAGAGGGATGAAAACTATATCCAACTGGAGGACTGCGGAGAAGAGAGAGGGATGAAAACTGTGTCCCACTGGAGGACTGGGGAGAAGACAGAGGGATGAAAACTCTATCCCACTGGGGGACTGGAGAGAAGAGAGAGGGATGAAAACTGTGTCCCACTGGAGGACTGGGGAGAAGACAGAGGGATGAAAACACTATCCCACTGGAGGACTGGGGAGAGAAGGAGGGAGGGATGAAAACTCTATCCCACTAGAGGACTGGAGAGAGAAGGAGAGAAGGATGAAGTCTCTAGCCCACTGGAGGACTGGGGAGAAGAGAGAGGGATCAAAACTCTATCCCACTGGAGGACTGGGGAGAAGACAGAGGGGTGAAAACTCTATCCCACTGGAGGACTGGGGAGAAGAGAGAGGGATGAAAACTCTATCCCACTGGAGGACTGGGGAGAAGAGAGAGGGATGAAGACTCTATCCTACTGGAGGACTGGGGAGGAGACAGAGGGATGAAAACTCTATCCCACTGGAGGACTGGGGAGAAGACAGATGGATGAAAACTCTATCCCACTGGAGGACTGGGGAGAAGAGAGAGGGATGAAAACTGTGTCCCACTGGAGGACTGGGGAGAAGAGAGAGAGATGAAAACTCTATCCCACTGGAGGACTGGGGAGAAGAGATGGATGAAAACTCTATCCCACTGGAGGACTGGGGAGAAGACAGAGGGATGAAAACTCTATCCCACTGGAGGACTGGGGAGACGAGAGAGGGATGAAAACTCTATCCCACTGGAGGAATGGGGAGAAGAGAGAGGGATGAAAACTCTATCCCACTGGAGGACTAGGGAGAAGACAGAGGGATGAAAATTCTATCCCACTGGAGGACTGGGGAGAAGACAGAGGGATGAAAACTCTATCCAACTGGAGGACTGGGGAGAAGAGAGAGGGATGAAAACTATATCCCACTGGAGGACTGGGGAGAAGAGAGAGGGATGAAAACTATCCCACTAGAGGACTGGGGAGAAGACAGAGGGATGAAAACTATATCCAACTGGAGGACTGGGGAGAAGAGAGAGGGATGAAAACTGTGTCCCACTGGAGGACTGGGGAGAAGACAGAGGGATGAAAACTCTATCCAACTGGAGGACTGGGGAGACGAGAGAGGGATGAAAACTATAGCCAACTGGAGGATTGGGGAGAAGAGAGAGGGATGAAAACTGAGTCCCACTGGAGGACAGGGGAGAAGACAGAGGGATGAAAACTCTATCCCACTGGGGTACTGGGGAGAAGAGAGAGGGATGAAAACCGTGTCCCACTGGAGGACTGGGGAGAGAAGGAGAGAGGGATGAAAACTATATCCCACTAGAGGACTGGAGAGAGAAGGAGAGAAGGATGAAGACTCTATCCCACTGGAGGATTGGAGAGAAGAAAGAGGGATGAAAACTCTATCCCACTGGAGGACTGGGGAGAAGAGAGAGGGATGAAAACTCTATCCCACTGGAGGTCTGGGGAGAAGACAGAGGGATGAAAACTCTATCCCACTGGAGGACTGGGGAGAAGACAGAGGGATGAAAACTCTATCCAACTGGAGGACTGGGGAGAAGACAGAGGGATGAAAACTCTATCCCACTGGTGGACTGGGGAGAAGACAGAGGCATGAAAACTCTATCCAACTAGAGGACTGGGGAGAAGAGAGAGGGATGAAAACTGTATCCCACTGGAGGACTGGGGAGAAGACTGAGGCATGAAAACTCTATCCAACTGGAGGACTGGGGAGAAGAGAGAGGGATGAAAACTCTATCCCACTGGGGGACTGGGGAGAAGAGAGAGGGATGAAAACTGTGTCCCACTGGAGGACTGGGGAGAGAAGGAGAGAGGGATGAAAACTCTATCCCACTGGAGGACTGGAGGGAGAAGGAGAGAAGGATGAAGACTCTATCCCACTGGAGGACTGGAGAGAAGTCATAGGGATGAAAACTCTATCCCACTGGAGGACTGGGGAGAAGAGAGAGGGATGAAAACTCTATCCCACTGGAGGACTGGGGAGAAGAGAGAGTGATGAAAACTCTAGCCAACTGGAGGACTGGGGAGAAGAGAGAGGGATGAAAACTCTATCCCACTGGAGGACTGGGGAGAAGAGAGAGGGATGAAAACTCTAACCCACTGGAGGACTGGGGAGAGAAGGAGAGAGGGATGAGAACTCTATCCCACTGGAGGACTGGGGAGAAGGGAGAGGGATGAAAACTATCCCACTGGAGGACTGGGGAGAAGAGAGAGGGATGAAAACTCTATCCCACTGGAGGACTGGGGAGAAGACAGAGGGATGAAAACTCTATCCCACTGGAGGACTGGGGAGAAGACAGAGGCATGAAAACTCTATCCAACTGGAGGACTGGGGAGAAGAGAGAGGGATGAAAACTATATCCAACTGGAGGACTGGGGAGAAGAGAGAGGGATGAAAACTGTGTCCCACTGGAGGACTGGGGAGAAGACAGAGGGATGAAAACTCTATCCCACTGGGGGACTGGGGAGAAGACAGAGGGATGAAAACTCTATCCCACTAGAGGACTGGAGAGAGAAGGAGAGAGGGATGAAAACTGTCCCACTGGAGGACTGGGGAGAGAAGAGAGAGGGATGAAAACTCTATCCCACTGCAGGACTGGGAAGAGAAGGAGAGGGAATAATATTATCCAACTACAAGTGTAGGATCTTAATTTGATCACTGTGTTGTTTGCAGAAATGTTCTGGCACAGCAGGAAATTCAAACTTGTAGTGTATCAAAGTTTAAAAAGGCTTCTAAAGTTAGAAATTTCCACCCCAAATTTTCAGACTTGATTTCCCCTAACAAACAACGAATCAACCCCCCCCAAAAAAGCTCCAATAATTATAATCCACGCAATAATTCACATTTCCTTTTGCTGCAGGATTATTTTCCTGCTGTGAGAAACTGGTAAAA
>NC_060186.1:64238513-64293513 GCF_021184085.1 Oncorhynchus gorbuscha | reverse complement strand
TCTCTCTATTTCTCCCTCCCTCTATCCCATTCTCTCTATTTCTCCCTCCTCTATCCCATTCTCTCTATTTCTCCCTCCCTCTATTCCATTCTCTCTATTTCTCCCTCCCTCTATCCCATTCTCTCTATTTCTCCATCCCTCTATTCCATTCTCTCTGTTTCTCCCTCCCTCTATCCCATTCTCTCTATTTCTCCATCCCTCTATTCCATTCTCTCTATTTCTCCCTCCCTCTATCCCATTCTCTCTATTTATCCATCCCTCTATTCCATTCTCTATATTTCTCCCTCCCTCTATCCCATTTTCTCTATTTCTCCATCCCTCTATCCCATTCTCTCTCTTTCTCCCTCCCTCTATATCATTCTCTCTATTTCTCCCTCCCTCTATCCCATTCTCTCTATTTCTCCATCCCTCTATTCCATTCTCTCTATTTCTCCCTCCCTCTATATCATTCTCTCTTTCTTCCTCCCTCTATCCCATTCTCTCTATTTCTCCCCCCTCTATCCCATTCTCTCTCTTTCTCCCTCCCTCTATATCATTCTCTCTATTTCTCCCTCTATCCCATTCTCTCTATTTCTCCATCCCTCTATCCCATTCTCTCTATTTCTCCATCCCTCTATTCCATTCTCTCTATTTCTCCCTCCCTCTATCCCATTCTCTCTATTTCTCCCTCCCTCTATCCCATTCTCTCTATTTCTCCCTCCCTCTATCCCATTCTCTCTATTTCTCCCTCCCTCTATTCCATTCTCTATATTTCTCCCTCTATCCCATTCTCTCTATTTCTCCCTCCCTCTATCCCATTCTCTCTATTTCTCCCTCCCTCTATTCCATTCTCTATATTTCTCCCTCCCTCTATCCCATTCTCTCTATTTCTCCCTCCCTCTATCCCATTCTCTCTATTTCTCCCTTGCTCTCCCTCTAATGTGCTTTCTCCCTCTGCTTCTTATTTTGTCATAGTCATGCTGATCTATAGAGCTGACTCATTGTGATGACGTGGAACTATCAAACACTTATGTAATATAATATAATAATAATAATATATGCCATTTAGCAGACGCTTTTATCCAAAGCGACTTACAGTCATGTGTGCATACATTCTACGTATGGGTGGTCCCGGGAATCGAACCCACTACCCTGGCGTTACAAGCGCCATGCTCTACCAACTGAGCTACGTAGAGGGGATTGTTTCTAGCAGGACAACAAGAGATGTAAAACCTTTCAAGAGGGACAATAACCCATGTCAGCTTAATTATTCAACACAGACACTCACACACCCACACACATCCTGACAATTCAGCCCAGAGAGGAACCTGCATGGTTTGAGCTTAAACAGCAGCCCTGTCATCCAACAGCACAGGGAGGCAGCAGTGTATCCTGGCACATAACACACACACACGCAGACACACAGGCATATACACACACACAGACACACAGGCACCGACAGACACACACACGCAGACACAAACGCAGACATAAACAAAGTGTGATGACAGGCTTCATCTCACTGCATCCAGAGAGGGAGAGAGAAATATGTATAGAGAGAGAAATATGTATATATAGAGAGAGGGGGGAGAGAGAGAAAGATGTATATAGAGAGAGAGGGAGGTGAGGGAGAGAGAAATATGTAGAGAGGGAGAGAGAAATATGTATAGAGAGAGAAATATGTATAGAGAGAGAGAGAAATATGTATAGAGAGAGAGAGAAATATGTATAGAGAGAGAGAGAAATATGTATAGAGAGAGAGAGAAATATGTATAGAGAGAGAGAGAAATATGTATAGAGAGAAATATGTATAGAGAGAGAGAGAAATATGTATAGAGAGAGAGAGAAATATGTATAGAGAGAGAGAGAAATATGTATAGAGAGAGAGAGAAATATGTATAGAGAGAGAAATATGTATATAGAGAGAGAGAGAAATATGTATAGAGAGAGAAATATGTATAGAGAGAGAAATATGTATAGAGAGAGAAATATGTATAGAGAGAGAAATATGTATAGAGAGAGAAATATGTATAGAGAGAGAAATATGTATAGAGAGAGAAATATGTATAGAGAGAGAGAGAAATATGTATAGAGAGAGAAATATGTATAGAGAGAGAGAGAAATATGTATAGAGAGAGAAATATGTATAGAGAGAGAAATATGTATAGAGAGAGAAATATGTATAGAGAGAGAAATATGTATAGAGAGAGAAATATGTATAGAGAGAGAAATATGTATAGAGAGAGAAATATGTATAGAGAGAGAGAGAAATATGTATAGAGAGAGAGAGAAATATGTATAGAGAGAGAGAGAAATATGTATAGAGAGAGAAATATGTATAGAGAGAGAGAGAAATATGTATAGAGAGAGAAATATGTATAGAGAGAGAAATATGTATAGAGAGAGAAATATGTATAGAGAGAGAAATATGTATAGAGAGAGAGAGAAATATGTATAGAGAGAGAAAATATGTATAGAGAGAGAAATATGTATAGAGAGAGAAATATGTATAGAGAAATATGTATAGAGAGAGAAATATGTATAGAGAGAGAAATATGTATAGAGAGAGAAATATGTATATAGAGAGAGAGAAATATGTATAGAGAGAGAAATATGTATAGAGAGAGAGAGAAATATGTATAGAGAGAGAGAGAAATATGTATAGAGAGAGAAATATGTATAGAGAGAGAGAGAAATATGTATAGAGAGAGAGAGAAATATGTATAGAGAGAGAAATATGTATAGAGAGAGAAATATGTATAGAGAGAGAGAGAAATATGTATAGAGAGAGAGAGAAATATGTATAGAGAGAGAAATATGTATAGAGAGAGAAATATGTATAGAGAGAGAGAGAAATATGTATAGAGAGAGAAATATGTATAGAGAGAGAAATATGTATAGAGAGAGAGAGAAATATGTATAGAGAGAGAAATATGTATAGAGAGAGAGAGAAATATGTATAGAGAGAGAGAGAAATATGTATAGAGAGAGAGAGAAATATGTATAGAGAGAGAAATATGTATAGAGAGAGAAATATGTATAGAGAGAGAAATATGTATAGAGAGAGAGAGAAATATGTATAGAGAGAAATATGTATAGAGAGAGAAATATGTATAGAGAGAGAGAGAAATATGTATAGAGAGAGAAATATGTATAGAGAGAGAAATATGTATAGAGAGAGAAATATGTATAGAGAGAGAAATATGTATAGAGAGAGAAATATGTATAGAGAGAGAAATATGTATAGAGAGAGAGAGAAATATGTATAGAGAGAGAAATATGTAGAGAGAGAGAGAGAAATATGTATAGAGAGAGAAATATGTATAGAGAGAGAAATATGTATAGAGAGAGAGAGAAATATGTATAGAGAGAGAAATATGTATAGAGAGAGAAATATGTATAGAGAGAGAGAGAAATATGTATAGAGAGAGAAATATGTATAGAGAGAGAAATATGTATAGAGAGAGAGAGAAATATGTATAGAGAGAGAAATATGTATAGAGAGAGAGAGAAATATGTATAGAGAGAGAGAGAAATATGTATAGAGAGAGAGAGAAATATGTATAGAGAGAGAAATATGTATAGAGAGAGAGAGAAATATGTATAGAGAGAGAAATATGTATAGAGAGAGAAATATGTATAGAGAGAGAAATATGTATAGAGAGAGAAATATGTATAGAGAGAGAAATATGTATAGAGAGAGAGAGAAATATGTATAGAGAGAGAAATATGTATAGAGAGAGAAATATGTATAGAGAGAGAAATATGTATAGAGAGAGAGAGAAATATGTATAGAGAGAGAGAGAAATATGTATAGAGAGAGAGAAATATGTATAGAGAGAGAAATATGTATAGAGAGAGAGAAATATGTATAGAGAGAGAGAGAAATATGTATAGAGAGAGAAATATGTATAGAGAGAGAGAGAAATATGTATAGAGAGAGAGAGAAATATGTATAGAGAGAGAAATATGTATAGAGAGAGAGAGAAATATGTATAGAGAGAGAGAGAAATATGTATAGAGAGAGAAATATGTATAGAGAGAGAAATATGTATAGAGAGAGAAATATGTATAGAGAGAGAAATATGTATAGAGAGAGAAATATGTATAGAGAGAGAAATATGTATAGAGAGAGAGAGAAATATGTATAGAGAGAGAGAGAAATATGTATAGAGAGAGAGAGAAATATGTATAGAGAGAGAAATATGTATAGAGAGAGAGAAATATGTATAGAGAGAGAGAGAAATATGTATAGAGAGAGAAATATGTATAGAGAGAGAGAGAAATATGTATAGAGAGAGAGAGAAATATGTATAGAGAGAGAAATATGTCTGGATGGAGAGGAGAGAGAGAGAGAGAGAGAGAGAGAGAGAGAGAGAGAGAGAGAGAGAGAGAGAGAGAGAGAGAGAGAGAGAGAGAAGAGAGAGAGAGAGAGAGAGAGAGAGAGAGAGATAGAGAGAGAGAAAGGTGTATAGAGAGAGAGGGAGGGGATGAGAGAGAGAGAGAAATATGTATAGAGAGAGAGGGAGGGAGGGAGAGAGAATGATATATATATAGAGAGAGAGAGGGGAGGGAGAGAGAGAGAAATATATATAGAGAGAAAGAGGGGGAGGGAGAGAGAATGATATATATATATAGAGAGAGAGAGGGGAGGGGAGAGAGAAATATGTATAGAGAGAGAGAGAGAGAGAAATATGAGAGGAGAGAGAAATATGTAGGGAGAGAGAAATATGTATATAGAGAGAGAGGGAGGGAGAGAGAAATATGTATAAAGAGAGAGAGGGAGGGAGAGAGAAATATGTATAAAGAGAGAGAGAGGGAGGGGAGGGAGAGAGAAATATGTATAGAGAGAGAGAGGGGGGAGAGAGAGAAAGATGTATATAGAGAGAGAGGGAGGTGAGGGAGAGAGAGAAAAACATATATAGAGAGAGAGGGAGGGGAGAGAGAGAAATATGTATAGAGGGGGAGAGAGAGAAAGATGTATATAGAGAGAGAGGAAATATGTAGGGAGAGAGAGAAAACATATATAGAGAGAGAGAGAGAGAGAAATATGTATGAGGGAGAGAGAGAGAAATATGTATAGAGAGAGAAATATGTATAGAGAGAGGAGGTGAGAGAGAGAGATGTATAAATAGAGAGAAATATATAGAGAGAGAGAGAGAGGGAGAGAGAGAAATATGTATAGGAGAGAGAGAAATATGTATAGAGAGAGAGGGAGGAGAGGAGAGAGAAAATGTATAGAGAGAGAGGAATAGTAGAGAGAGAGAAAAATATGTATAGAGAGAAATATGTATAGAGAGAGAGAGAAATATGTATAGAGAGAGAGAATAGGTATAGAGAGAGAGAAATATGTATATAGAGAGAGAGAAATATGTATAGAGAGAGAGAGGGATGAGGGAGAGAGAGAAATATGTATAGAGAGAGAGAGAGGGAGAGAGAAATATGTATAGAGAGAGAAATATGTATAGAGAGAGAGAAATAGAGGGAGGGGAGAGAGAGAAATATGTATAGAGAGAGAGAGGGAGGGGAGAGAGAGAAATATGTATATAGAGAGAAATATGTATAGAGAGAGAAATATGAGAGAGAGAGAAATATGTATAGAGAGAGGGAGAGAGAGAGAAATATGTATAGAGAGAGAGAGGGAAATAGGTAGAGAGAGAGAGAAATATGTATATAGAGAGAGAAATATGTATAGTATAGAGAGGGATGGAGAGAGAAATATGTATAGAGAGAGAGAAATATGTATAGAGAGAGGAGGGAGAGAGAAATATGTATAGAGAGAGAGATATGTAGGGAGAGAGGAGAGAGAGAGAAATATGTATAGAGAGAGATGTATAGGGAGAGAGAAATATGTATAGAGAGAGAGAGGGAGTATAGAGAGAGAGAGAAATATGTATAGAGAGAGAGAGAAATATGTATAGAGAGAGAAATATGTATAGAGAGAGAGAGAATATGTATGAGGAGAGAAATATGTATAGAAGAGAGAGAAATATGTATAGAGAGAGAGAAAATATGTATAGAGAGAGAGAGAAATATGTATAGAGAGAGAAATATGTATAGAGAGAGAAATATGTATAGAGAGAGAGAAATATGTAGAGAGAGAGAGAAAGATGTATATAGAGAGAGAGAGAGAGAGAGAGAAATATGTATAGAGAGAGAGAGAAATATGTATAGAGAGAGAAATATGTATAGAGAGAAATATGTATAGAGAGAGAGAGAAAGATGTATAGAGAGAGAAATATGTATAGAGAGAGAAATATGTATAGAGAGAGAGAGAAATAGTATAGAAATAGAGAGAGAGAAATATGTATAGAGAGAGAGAGAAATATGTATAGAGAGAGAGAGAAATATGTATAGAGAGAGAGAGAAATATGTATAGAGAGAGAAATATGTATAGAGAGAGAAATATAGAGAGAGAAATATGTATAGAGAGAGAGAGAAATATGTATAGAGAGAGAAATATGTATAGAGAGAGAGAGAGAAATATGTATAGAGAGAGAGAAATATGTATAGAGAGAGAGAGAAATATGTATAGAGAGAGAGAGAAATATGTATAGAGAGAGAGAGAAATATGTATAGAGAGAGAAATATGTATAGAGAATAAATATGTAGAGAGAGAGAGAAATATGTATAGAGAGAGAAATATGTATAGAGAGAGAAATATGTATATAGAGAGAGAAATATGTAGAGAGAGAGAAATATGTATAGAGAGAGAGAGAAATATGTATAGAGAGAGAAATATGTATATAGAGAGAGAAATATGTATAGAGAGAGAGAGAAATATGTATAGAGAGAGAAATATGTATAGAGAGAGAAATATGTATATGTATAGAGAGAGAAATATGTATAGAGAGAGAAATATGTATAGAGAGAGAAATATGTATAGAGAGAGAAATATGTATAGAGAGAGAGAGAAATATGTATAGAGAGAGAGAGAAATATGTATAGAGAGAAATAGAGAGAAATATGTATAGAGAGAGAAATATGTATAGAGAGAGAAATATGTATAGAGAAATAGAGAGAGAAATATGTATAGAGAGAGAAATATGTATAGAGAGAGAAATAGAGAGAAATATGTATAGAGAGAGAAATATGTATAGAGAGAGAGAGAAATATGTATAGAGAGAGAAATATGTATAGAGAGAGAAATATGTATAGAGAGAGAAATATGTATAGAGAGAGAGAGAAATATGTATAGAGAGAGAGAAATATGTATAGAGAGAGAAATATGTATAGAGAGAGAAATATGTATAGAGAGAGAGAAATATGTATAGAGAGAGAGAAATATGTATATAGTATAGAGAGAGAAATATGTATAGAGAGAGAGAAATATGTATAGAGAGAGAGAAATATGTATAGAGAGAGAGAAATATGTATAGAGAGAGAAATATGTATAGAGAGAGAAATATGTATAGAGAGAGAGAGAAATATGTATAGAGAGAGAAATATGTATAGAGAGAGAAATATGTATAGAGAGAGAGAGAAATATGTAGAGAGAGAGAAATAGTATAGAAATATGTATAGAGAGAGAAATATGTAGAGAGAGAGAAATATGTATAGAGAGAGAGAGAAATATGTATAGAGAGAGAGAGAAATATGTATAGAGAGAGAAATATGTATAGAGAGAGAAGAAATATGTATAGAGAGAGAGAAATATGTATAGAGAGAGAAATATGTAGAGAGAGAGAAATATGTATAGAGAGAGAAATATGTATAGAGAGAGAGAGAGAGAAATATGTATAGAGAGAGAAATATGTATAGAGAGAGAAATATGTAGAGAGAGAGAAATATGTATAGAGAGAGAGAGAGAGAGAGAAATATGTATAGAGAGAGAAATATGTATAGAGAGAGAGAAATATGTATAGAGAGAGAAATATGTATAGATAGTATAGAGAGAGAAATATGTAGAGAGAGAGAGAAATATGTATAGAGAGAGAAATATGTATAGAGAGAGAAATATGTATAGAGAGAGAAATATGTATAGAAGAGAGAGAAATATGTATAGAGAGAGAAATATGTATAGAGAGAGAAATATGTATAGAGAGAGAAATATGTATAGAGAGAGAAATATGTATAGAGAGAGAAATATGTATAGAGAGAGAGAGATATATGTATAGAGAGAATAGAAATATGTATAGAGAGAAATAGAGAGAAATATGTATATGTATAGAGAGAGAAATATGTATAGAGAGAGAAATATGTATAGAAATATGTAGAGAGAAATATGTATAGAGAGAGAGAAATATGTATAGAGAGAGAAATATGTATAGAGAGAGAAATATGTATAGAGAGAGAGAAATATGTATAGAGAGAGAAATATGTATAGAGATATGTATAGAGAGAGAAATATGTATAGAGAGAATATGTATAGAGAGAAATATGTATAGAGAGAGAAATATGTATAGAGAGAGAGAGAAATATGTATAGAGAGAGAGAGAAATATGTATAGAGAGAGAGAAATATGTATAGAGAGAGAGAAATATGTATAGAGAGAGAGAGAAATATGTATAGAGAGAGAAATATGTATAGAGAGAAATAGAAATATGTAGAGAGAGAAATATGTATAGAGAGAGAGAAATATGTATAGAGAGAGAAATATGTATAGAGAGAGAGAGAAATATGTATAGAGAAATATGTATAGAGAGAGAAATATGTATAGAGAGAGAAATATGAGAGAGAGAAATATGTATAGAGAGAGAAATATGTATAGAGAGAGAAATATGTATAGAGAGAGAAATATGTAGAGAGAGAGAGAAATATGTATAGAGAGAGAGAGAAATATGTATAGAGAGAGAGAGAAATATGTATAGAGAGAGAAATATGTATAGAGAGAGAGAGAAATATGTATAGAATATGAGAGAGAAATATGTATAGAGAGAGAAATATGTATAGAGAGAGAAATATGTATAGAGAGAGAAATATGTATAGAGAGAGAGAGAAATATGTATAGAGAGAGAAATATGTATAGAGAGAGAAATATATGTAGAGAGAGAGAGAATATATGTAGAGAGAGAAATATGTATAGAGAGAGAGAGAAATATGTATAGAGAGAGAGAAATATGTATAGAGAGAGAAATATGTAGAGAGAGAGAAATATGTATAGAGAGAGAAATATGTATAGAGAGAGAGAGAAATATGTATAGAGAGAGAGAAAATGTATATGAAATATGTATAGAGAGAGAAATATGTAGAGAGAGAGAAGAAATATGTATAGAGAGAAATAGAGAAATATGTATAGAGAGAGAGAGAAATATGTATAGAGAGAGAAATATGTATAGAGAGAGAGAGAAATATGTATAGAGAGAGAAATATGTATAGAGAGAGAAATATGTATAGAGAGAGAGAGAAATATGTATAGAGAGAGAGAAATATGTATAGAGAGAGAGAAATATGTATAGAGAGAGAAATATGTATAGAGAGAAATATGTATAGAGAGAGAGAAATATGTATAGAGAGAGAGAGAAATATGTATAGAGAGAGAAATATGTATAGAGAGAGAGAAATATGTATAGAGAGAGAGAGAAATATGTATAGAGAGAGAGAGAAATATGTAGAGATAGAGAGAGAAATAATATATGTATAGAGAGAGAGAAATATGTATAGAGAGAGAGAGAGAAATATGTATAGAGAGAGAAATAGAGAGAGAGAAATATGTATAGAGAGAGAGAATAATATGTATAGAGAGAGAGAAATATGTATAGAGAGAGAAATATGTATAGAGAGAGAGAGAAATATGTATAGAGAGAGAGAAATATGTATAGAGAGAGAAATATGTATAGAGAGAGAAATATGTATAGAGAGAGAGAAATATGTATAGAGAGAGAGAGAAATATGTATAGAGAGAAATAGAGAGAGAAATATGTATAGAGAGAGAGAAATATGTATAGAGAGAGAGAGAAATATGTAGAGGGAGAGAGAGAGAAATATGTATAGAGAGAGAGAGAAATATGTATAGAGAGAGAAATATGTATAGAGAGAGAGAAATATGTATAGAGAGAGAAATATGAGAGAAATATGTATAGAGAGAGAGAGAAATATGTATAGAGAGAGAGAGAAATAGTATAGAGAGAAATATGTATAGAGAGAGAGAGAAATATGTATAGAGAGAGAAATATGTATAGAGAGAGAAATATGTATAGAGAGAAATATGTATAGAGAGAGAAATATGTATAGAGAGAGAAATATGTATAGAGAGAGAAATATGTATAGAGAGAGAAATATGTATAGAGAGAGAGAAATATGTATAGAGAGAGAGAGAAATATGTATAGAGAGAGAAATATGTATAGAGAGAGAGAGAAATATGTATAGAGAGAGAGAGAAATATGTATAGAGAGAGAGAAATATAGAGAGAGAGTAGAGAGAGAGAAATATGTATAGAGAGAGAGAGAAATATGTATAGAGAGAGAAATATGTATAGAGAGAGAAATATGTATAGAGAGAGAAATATGTATAGAGAGAGAGAGAAATATGTATAGAGAGAGAGAGAAATATGTATAGAGAGAGAGAGAAATATGTATAGAGAGAGAGAGAAATATGTATAGAGAGAGAGAGAAATATGTAGAGAGAGAGAAATATGTATAGAGAGAGAGAAATATGTATAGAGAGAGAGAGAGAGAGAAATATGTATAGAGAGAGAGAAATATGTATAGAGAAATAGAGAGAGAGAAATATGTATAGAGAGAGAAATATGTATAGAGAAAGAGAGAGAAATATGTATAGAGAGAGAAATATGTATAGAGAGAGAAATATGTATAGAGAGAGAAATATGTAGAGAGAGAGAGAGAGAGAAATATGTATAGAGAGAGAGAGAGAAATATGTATAGAGAGAGAGAGAGAGAGAGAAATATGTATAGAGAGAGAAATATGGGAGAGAGAGAGAGAAATATGTATAGAGAGAGAAATATGTATAGAGAGAGAGAGAAATATGTATAGAGAGAGAAATATGTATAGAGAGAGAAATATGTATAGAGAGAGAAATATGTATAGAGAGAGAGAGAAATATGTATAGAGAGAGAGAGAGAAAGAGTATAGAGAGAGAGAGAAATATGTATAGAGAGAGAGAAATATGTATAGAGAGAGAGAAATAGAAATATAGAGAGAGAGAAATATGTATAGAGAGATAGAGAAATATGTATAGAGAGAGAAATATGTATAGAGAGAGAGAAATATGTATAGAGAGAGAGAAATATGTATAGAGAGAGAAATATGTATAGAGAGAGAAATATGTATAGAGAGAGAGAGAAATATGTATAGAGAGAGAGAGAAATATGTATAGAGAGAGAGTAGAGAGAGAAATATGTATAGAGAGAGAAATATGTATAGAGAGAGAGAGAAATATGTATAGAGAGAGAAATATGTATAGTAGAGAGAGAAAAATAGAGAGAGAGAAATATGTATAGAGAGAGAGAAATATGTATAGAGAGAGAAATAGAGAGAGAGAGAAATATGTATAGAGAAAGAGAAATATGTAGAGAGAAATATGTATAGAGAGAAAGAGAGAGAATAAATATGTATAGAGAGAGAAATATGTATAGAGAGAGAAATAGAGAGAAATATGTAGAGAGAGAAATATGTAGAGAAATATGTATAGAGAGAGAGAGAAATAGAGAGAAATATGTATAGAGAGAGAGAGAAATATGTATAGAGAGAGAAATATGTATAGAGAGAGAGAGAAATATGTATAGAGAAATATGTAGAGAAATAGTATAGAGAGAGAAATATGTATAGAGAGAGAAATATGTATAGAGAGAGAAATATGTATAGAGAGAGAAATATGTATAGAGAGAGAGAAATATGTATAGATAGAGAGAGAAATATGTATAGTAGAGAGAGAGAGAGAAATATGTAGAGAGAGAGAGAGAAATATGTATAGAGAGAGAGAAATATGTATAGAGAGAGAGAAATATGTAGAGAGAGAGAGAGAAATATGTATAGAGAGAGAGAGAAATAGAGAGATAGAGAGAGAGAAATATGTATAGAGAGAGAAATAGTATAGAGAGAGAGAAATATGTAGAGAGAGAGAGAAATATGTATAGAGAGAGAGAAATATGTATAGAGAGAGAGAGAAATATGTATAGAGAGAGAGAGAAATATGTATAGAGAGAGAAATATGTATAGAGAGAGAAAGAAATATGTATAGAGAGAGAAATATGTATAGAGAGAGAGAGAAATATGTATAGAGAGAGAAATATGTATAGAGAGAGAGAGAAATATGTATAGAGAGAGAAATATGTATAGAGAGAGAAATATGTATAGAGAGAGAAATAGAGAGAGAAATATGTATAGAGAGAGAGAGAAATATGTATAGAGAGAGAGAAATATGTATAGAGAGAGAGAGAAATATGTATAGAGAGAGAGAAATATGTATAGAGAGAGAGAGAAATATGTATAGAGAGAGAGAGAAATATGTATAGAGAGAGAGAGAAATATGTATAGAGAGAGAGAAATATGTATAGAGAGAGAGAGAAATATGTATAGAGAGAGAGAAATATGTATAGAGAGAGAGAGAAATATGTATAGAGAGAGAAATATGTAGAGAGAGAGAGAAATATGTATAGAGAGAGAAAAATATGTATAGAGAGAGAGAAATATGTATAGAGAGAGAGAAATATGTATAGAGAGAGAGAGAAATATGTATAGAGAGAGAGAAATATGTATAGAGAGAGAGAGAAATATGTATAGAGAGAGAGAAATATGTATAGAGAGAGAGAGAAATATGTATAGAGAGAGAGAGAAATATGTATAGAGAGAGAAATATGTATAGAGAGAGAGAGAAATATGTATAGAGAGAGAAATATGTATAGAGAGAGAAATATGTATAGAGAGAGAGAAATATGTATAGAGAGAGAGAAATATGTATAGAGAGAGAAATATGTATAGAGAGAGAGAGAAATATGTAGAGAGAGAAATATGTATAGAGAGAGAAATATGTATAGAGAGAGAGAAATATGTATAGAGAGAGAGAGAAATATGTAGAGAGAGAGAAATATGTATAGAGAGAGAGAGAAATATGTATAGAGAGAGAAATATGTATAGAGAGAGAAATATGTATAGAGAGAGAAATATGTATAGAGAGAGAAATATGTATAGAGAGAGAGAGAAATATGTATAGAGAGAGAGAGAAATATGTATAGAGAGAGAGAAATATGTAGAGAGAGAAATATGTATAGAGAGAGAAATATGTATAGAGAGAGAAATATGAGAGAGAGAGAAATAGAGAGAGAGAAATATGTATAGAGAGAGAGAGAAATATGTAGAGAGAGAGAAATATGTATAGAGAGAGAGAGAAATATGTAGAGAGAGAAATATGTATAGAGAGAGAGAGAAATATGTATAGAGAGAGAGAAATATGTATAGAGAGAGAAATATGTATAGAGAGAGAAATATGTATAGAGAGAGAGAGAAATATGTATAGAGAGAGAGAGAAATATGTATAGAGAGAGAAATATGTATAGAGAGAGAAATATGTATAGAGAGAGAAATATGTATAGAGAGAGAGAGAAATATGTATAGAGAGAGAAATATGTATAGAGAGAGAAAATGTATAGTAGAGAGAGAAATAAGAAATGTATAGAGAGAAATATGAGAGAAATATGTATAGAGAGAGAGAGAAATATGTATAGAGAGAGAGAGAAATATGTATAGAGAGAGAGAAATATGTATAGAGTAGAGAGAGAAATATGTATAGAGAGAGAAAGAAATATGTATAGAGAGAGAAATATGTATAGAGAGAGAGAAATATGTATAGAGAGAGAGAGAAATATGTATAGAGAGAGAGAAATATGTATAGAGAGAGAAATATGTATAGAGAGAGAGAGAAATATGTATAGAAATAGAGAGAGAAATATGTATAGAGAGAGAGAGAAATATGTATAGAGAGAGAAATATGTATAGAGAGAGAAATATGTATAGAGAGAGAGAGAAATATGTATAGAGAGAGAGAGAAATATGTATAGAGAGAGAGAGAAATATGTATAGAGAGAGAAATATGTATAGAGAGAGAGAGAAATATGTATAGAGAGAGAGAGAAATATGTATAGAGAGAGAAATATGTATAGAGAGAGAAATATGTATAGAGAGAGAAATATGTATAGAGAGAGAGAGAAATATATAGAGAGAGAAATATGTAGAGAGAGAAATATGTATAGAGAGAGAGAGAAATATGTATAGAGAGAGAGAAATATGTATAGAGAGAGAGAGAAATATGAGAGAAATATGTATAGAGAGAGAAATATGTATAGAGAGAGAGAGAAATATGTATAGAGAGAGATGAGAGAGAAATATGTATAGAGAGAGAAATATGTATAGAGAGAGAAATATGTATAGAGAGAGAAATATGTATAGAGAGAGAAATATGTATAGAGAGAGAGAAATATGTATAGAGAGAGAGAAATATGTATAGAGAGAGAAAATGTATATGTATAGAGAGAGAAATATGTATAGAGAGAGAAATATGTATAGAGAGAGAGAGAAATATGTATAGAGAGAGAAATATGTATAGAGAGAGAAATATGTATAGAGAGAGAGAGAAATATGTATAGAGAGAGAAATATGTATAGAGAGAGAAATATGTATAGAGAGAAATATGTATAGAGAGAGAGAAATATGTATAGAGAGAGAAATAGAGAGAGAGAAATATGTATAGAGAGAGAAATATGTATAGAGAGAAGAGAAATATGTAGAGAGAGAGAAATATGTATAGAGAGAGAGAGAAATATGTATAGAGAGAGAAATATGTATAGAGAGAGAGAGAAATATGTATAGAGAGAGAGAGAAATATGTATAGAGAGAGAGAAATATGTAGAGAGAGAGAAATATGTATAGAGAGAGAAATATGTATAGAGAGAGAAATATGTATAGAGAGAGAAATATGTATAGAGAGAGAGAGAAATATGAGAGAGAAATATGTATAGAGAGAGAGAAATATGTATAGAGAGAGAGAGAAATATGTATAGAGAGAGAAATATGTATAGAGAGAGAGAAATATGTATAGAGAGAGAAATATGTATAGAGAGAGAGAGAAATATGTATAGAGAGAGAGAGAAATATGTATAGAGAGAGAGAGAAATATGTATAGAGAGAGAAATATGTATAGAGAGAGAAATATGTATAGAGAGAGAGAAATATGTATAGAGAGAGAGAGAAATATGTATAGAGAGAGAGAGAAATATGTATAGAGAGAGAGAGAAATATGTATAGAGAGAGAAATATGTATAGAGAGAGAGAGAAATATGTATAGAGAGAGAGAGAAATATGTATAGAGAGAGAGAGAAATATGTATAGAGAGAGAGAAATATGTATAGAGAGAGAGAGAAATATGTAGAGAGAGAAATATGTATAGAGAGAGAGAGAAATATATGTATAGAGAGAGAAATATGTATAGAGAGAGAGAGAAATATGTATAGAGAGAGAAATATGTATAGAGAGAAATATGTATAGAGAGAGAAATATGTATAGAGAGAGAAATATGTATAGAGAGATATGAGAGAGAGAAATATGTATAGAGAGAGAAATATGTATAGAGAGAGATGAGAAATATGTATAGAGAGAGAGAGAAATATGTATAGAGAGAGAAATATGTATAGAGAGAGAAATATGTATAGAGAGAGAGAGAAATATGTATAGAGAGAGAAATATGTATAGAGAGAGAGAAATATGTATAGAGAGAGAAATATGTATAGAGAGAGAGAGAAATATGTATAGAGAGAGAGAAAATGTATGAGAGAGAAATAGAGAGAGAAATATGTATAGAGAGAGAAATATGTATAGAGAGAGAGAGAGAAATATGTATAGAGAGAGAAATATGTATAGAGAGAGAGAGAAATATGTATAGAGAGAGAGAAATATGTATAGAGAGAGAAATATGTATAGAGAGAGAAATATGTATAGAGAGAGAAATATGTATAGAGAGAGAAATATGTATAGAGAGAGAGAAATATGTATAGAGAGAGAAATATGTATAGAGAGAGAGAAATATGTATAGAGAGAAATAGAGAGAGAAATATGTATAGAGAGAGAAATATGTATAGAGAAGAAATATGTATAGAGAGAGAAATATGTATAGAGAGAGAGAGAAATATGTATAGAGAGAGAGAAATATGTATAGAGAGAGAGAGAAATATGTATAGAGAGAGAAATATGTATAGAGAGAGAGAAATATGTATAGAGAGAGAAATATGTATAGAGAGAGAGAGAAATATGTATAGAGAGAGAAATATGTATAGAGAGAGAAATATGTATAGAGAGAGAGAGAAATATGTATAGAGAGAGAAATATGTATAGAGAGAGAGAGAAATATGTATAGAGAGAGAGAGAAATATGTATAGAGAGAAATATGTATAGAGAGAGAAATATGTATAGAGAGAGAGAAATATGTATAGAGAGAGAGAGAATATGTATAGAGAGAGAGAAATATGTATAGAGAGAGAAATATGTATAGAGAGAGAGAAATATGTATAGAGAGAGAGAGAAATATGTATAGAGAGAGAAATATGTATAGAGAGAGAAATATGTATAGAGAGAGAAATATGTAGAGAGAGAGAAATATGTATAGAGAGAGAAATATGTATAGAGAGAGAAATATGTATAGAGAGAGAAATATGTATAGAGAGAGAGAGAAATATGTATAGAGAGAGAAATATGTATAGAGAGAGAGAATATGTATATATGTATAGAGAGAGAGAAATATGTATAGAGAGAGAAATATGTATAGAGAGAGAGAGAAATATGTATAGAGAGAGAGAGAAATATGTATAGAGAGAGAGAGAAATATGTATAGAGAGAGAGAGAAATATGTATAGAGAGAGAAATATGTATAGAGAGAGAGAGAAATATGTATAGAGAGAGAAATATGTATAGAGAGAGAAATATGTATAGAGAGAGAAATATGTATAGAGAGAGAGAAATATGTATAGAGAGAGAGAAATATGTATAGAGAGAGAGAAATATGTATAGAGAGAGAAATATGTATAGAGAGAGAGAAATATGTATAGAGAGAGAAATATGTATAGAGAGAGAAAATGTATGTATAGAGAGAGAAATATGTATATAGTATAGAGAGAGAAATATGTATAGAGAGAGAAATATGTATAGAGAGAGAGAGAAATATGTATAGAGAGAGAAATATGTATAGAGAGAGAGAGAAATATGTATAGAGAGAGAAATATGTATAGAGAGAGAAATATGTATAGAGAGAGAAATATGTATAGAGAGAGAGAGAAATATGTATAGAGAGAGAAATATGTATAGAGAGAGAGAGAAATATGTATAGAGAGAGAAATATGTATAGAGAGAGAGAGAAATATGTATAGAGAGAGAGAGAAATATGTATAGAGAGAGAGAGAAATATGTATAGAGAGAGAGAAATATGTATAGAGAGAGAGAGAAATATGTATAGAGAGAGAAATATGTATAGAGAGAGAGAGAAATATGTATAGAGAGAGAAATATGTATAGAGAGAGAAATATGTATAGAGAGAGAAATATGTATAGAGAGAGAAATATGTATAGAGAGAGAGAGAAATATGTATAGAGAGAGAAATATGTATAGAGAGAGAAATATGTATAGAAATATGAGAGAAATATGTATAGAGAGAGAGAGAAATATGTATAGAGAGAGAAATATGTATAGAGAGAGAGAGAAATATGTATAGAGAGAGAAATATGTATAGAGAGAGAGAGAAAATGTATAGAGAGAAATATGTATAGAGAGAGAGAGAAATATGTATAGAGAGAGAGAGAAATATGTATAGAGAGAGAAATATGTATAGAGAGAGAAATATGTATAGAGAGAGAAATATGTATAGAGAGAGAAATATGTATAGAGAGAGAGAGAAATATGTATAGAGAGAGAGAGAAATATGTATAGAGAGAGAGAGAAATATGTATAGAGAGAGAAATATGTATAGAGAGAGAGAGAAATATGTATAGAGAGAGAGAGAAATATGTATAGAGAGAGAGAGAAATATGTATAGAGAGAGAGAGAAATATGTATAGAGAGAGAGAGAAATATGTATAGAGAGAGAAATATGTATAGAGAGAGAAATATGTATAGAGAGAGAGAAATATGTATAGAGAGAGGGGAGAGAGACTGAAAGATGTATAGAGAGAGAGTGGGAGGGGAGGGAGAGATAAATTTGTAGAGAGAGAGAAATATGTATAGAGAGAGAGGGAGGGGAGGGAGAGAGAAAGATGTAGAGAGAGAGAGAGAAATATGTATAGAGAGAGAGAGTGGAGAGAGAGAGAAATGTGTATAGGGAGAGAGAGTGGGGAGAGAGAGAGAAATGTGTATAGGGAGAGAGAGAGGGGAGAGAGAGAGAAATGTGTATAGGGAGAGAGAGAGGGGAGGGAGAGAAATATGTATAGAGAGAGAGAGGGGAGGGGGATATTTTTGTGTCCAGAATCAGGAGCTATACAGCCGGATCAATTTGGTTCATTCTCTCTTGCGGTTTCTCTATATCTCTGTCCCTCCTTCTCTCTCTCTTTCTCCAGACCATCACCAGGCAGTTACTATCCCTGGGTTGAGTCATCAGGTTTCACATTAAAAGATCGCATAGAGAGTTGTGGCGGGGAGAAGATGGGGAAGGGTGGAGGGGGGGGGGGGTAGAATGAGCGTTTCCATGACGACTGCACAGGGCTCCTGCATGTTGAGCCATGACCCCAGCACAATGTGTGTGCAAATTTTGGGGTTTGTGTGCCACTGTGTGTGTGTGTGTGTGTGTGTGTGTGTGTGTGTGTGTGTGTGTGCTTGTGTGTCACTGTGTGTGTGTGTGTGTGTGTGCTTGTGTGTGTGTGTGTGTGTGTGTGTGTGTGTGTGTGTGTGTGTGTGTGTGTGTGTGTGTGTGTGTGTGTGTGTGTGTGTGTGTGTGTGTGTGTGTGTGTGTGCACAATGTGTGTGCAAATTTTTGGGTTTGTGTGCCACTGTGTGTGTGTGTGTGCTGTGTTGTGTGTGTGTGTGTGTGTGTGTGTGTGTGTGTGTGTGTGTGTGTGTGTGTGTGTGTGTGTGTGTGTGTGCACAATGTGTGTGCAAATTTTTGGGTTTGTGTGCCACTGTGTGTGTGTGTGTGTGTGTGTGTGTGTGTGTGTGTGTGTGTGTGTGTGTGTGTGTGTGTGTGTGTGTGTGTGTGTGTGTGTGTGTGTGTGTGTGTGTGTGTGTGTGTGTGTGTGTGTGTGTGTGTGTGTGTGTGTGTGTGTGTGCGAGAGAGAGAGAGAGAGAGAGAAAGTGTACGTGAGAGGGTGGCAGTCATGCTTTCCATGTTTTCTTGCGCCTGCTCAGAAGAGGACGAGACAGGGACTATCTGCTCCATTCCAGCTATACATTAAAGTAGCGTCATTAAGAAACTCTATCTGACCTCTGAAGTTGCTACAGGTTGTATTGAGTGCATGATGATTTAGTTGATAACTTGAATAGCAACTCAACCATTGATGCCATGTCTCCAGTGAAGTTGAAAAAGGCCACATACAAATGGAAAGGCCCTTGGATGAGTGAGGAAACTAATCAATTAAAGAGAAATTGCAGAAAGGCCCTTGGATGAGTGAGGAAACTAATCAATTAAAGAGAAATTGCAGAAAGGCAGAGCGGAAGTGGAGAAAGTCAAAGTTGCAGGTCCATTATGACATTCTGAGAGCAACTTGGCATATATAACAAGGCAATTAGAAATGACAGACGGGCTCATTTTCTAACTTGATCACAAATAATCAGAATAATTTGAGAGTGATCTTCTTGACGTCCTGATAAATCCTACACCTGCAAAATGTGAACTTTTCTCCACATCAAAATGTGATGAGTTGTATTGGTTTTTATACCAATCCATGAATGTGCACCCCAATAAATGTCAGACATGCTTAGCCTAGGACCAAGAGGCAAGGAGAGGCAGCCTTTAGTTATTATGCCCCAGGCTCTGGAATTGCCTGCCCGAGAAGCGGAAGTGGGCTGAAACTGTGGACACATTTTCTTAGCTATGCCTTTCCATAGTGTGCTTTTTAGTTGTTCAATTTGTCATAGTTAATTTTTTATATTATGTTTGCTCTGTAGTAAATATTTCAGCTTGTATTTTTGTAGTTTTTTAGTTTTTACCCTGTAAAGCACATTGCGTTGCATGTCTGAAATATGCTGTATAAATAAAGATTGATTTGAAGTAGGAGGACAGCTGGGGCCGTGTGTAGGTGCATAGGATAGAAGCCTCCACACTAAAGCAATACTGTGAGGTAATGGTATTGATATAGATTACAGTCCAGATCAATTTATTTATTTATTTATTTATTTAACCTTTATTTAACTAGGCAAGTCAGTTAAGAACAAATTCTTATTTTCAATGACGGCCTAGGAACAGTGGGTTAACTGCCTGTTCAGGGGCAGAACGACAGATTTCTACCTTGTCAGCTCGGGGGTTTGAACTACTAGCCCAACACTCTAACCACTAGGCTACTAGCCCAACGCTCTAACCACTAGGCTATGCTGCCGCCCCAATCAGACCCAGAGTTCACAATAACATTGCTATAACTTAGTCATTCAGCAGACCCTCTTATCCAGAATGACTTACAATTAGGGAAGGCCATACTACCACATACCATGACCATCGCAAATGCAACTTGTCAATGACGATAATAGTGTTAAGATAAAAAGACAACTTGATTCACAGCTCTAACACTAGGACAGAGTGCCCCTGGGGTGCAACGACAGCTCTAACACTAGGGCAGAGTGCCCCTGGGGTGCAACGACAGCTCTAACACTAGGGCAGAGTGCCCCTGGGGTGCAACGACAGCTCTAACACTAGGGCAGAGTGCCCCTGGGGTGCAACGACAGCTCTAACACTAGGACAGAGTGCCCCTGGGGTGCAACGACAGCTCTAACACTAGGGCAGAGTGCCCCTGGGGTGCAATGACAGCTCTAACACTAGGGCAGAGTGCCCCTGGGGTGCAACGACAGCTCTAACACTAGGGCAGAGTGCCCCTGGGGTGCAACGACAGCTCTAACACTAGGGCAGAGTGCCCCTGGGGTGCAACGACAGCTCTAACACTAGGACAGAGTGCCCCTGGGGTGCAACGACAGCTCTAACACTAGGACAGAGTGCCCCTGGGGTGCAACGACAGCTCTAACACTAGGGCAGAGTGCCCCTGGGGTGCAACGACAGCTCTAACACTAGGGCAGAGTGCCCCTGGGGCGCAACGACAGCTCTAACACTAGGACAGAGTGCCCCTGGGGTGCAACGACAGCTCTAACACTAGGGCAGAGTGCCCCTGGGGTGCAACGACAGCTCTAACACTAGGGCAGAGTGCCCCTGGGGTGCAACGACAGCTCTAACACTAGGGCAGAGTGCCCCTGGGGTGCAACGACAGCTCTAACACTAGGGCAGAGTGCCCCTGTGGTGCAACGACAGCTCTAACACTATGGCAGAGTGCCCCTGGGGTGCAACGACAGCTCTAACACTAGGGCAGAGTGCCCCTGGGGTGCAACGACAGCTCTAACACTAGGGCAGAGTGCCCCTGGGGTGCAACGACAGCTCTAACACTAGGGCAGAGTGCCCCTGGGGTGCAACGACAGCTCTAACACTAGGGCAGAGTGCCCCTGTGGTGCAACGACAGCTCTAAGACTAGGGCAGAGTGCCCCTGGGGTGCAACGACAGCTCTAACACTAGGGCAGAGTGCCCCTGGGGTGCAACGACAGCTCTAACACTAGGGCAGAGTGCCCCTGGGGTGCAACGACAGCTCTAACACTAGGGCACAGTGCCCCTGGGGTGTAACGACAGCTCTAACACTATGGCAGAGTGCCCCTGGGGTGCAACGACAGCTCTAACACTATGGCAGAGTGCCCCTGGGGTGCAACGACAGCTCTAACACTAGGGCAGAGTGCCCCTGGGGTGCAACGACAGCTCTAACACTAGGACAGAGTGCCCCTGGGGTGCAACGACAGCTCTAACACTAGGGCAGAGTGCCCCTGGGGTGCAACGACAGCTCTAACACTAGGGCAGAGTGCCCCTGGGGTGCAACGACAGCTCTAACACTATGGCAGAGTGCCCCTGGGGTGCAACGACAGCTCTAACACTATGGCAGAGTGCCCCTGGGGTGCAACGACAGCTCTAACACTAGGGCAGAGTGCCCTTGTGGTGCAACGACAGCTCTAACACTATGGCAGGGTGCCCCTGGGGTGCAACTTTGAGAGTGATGTTGAAAGTGTGTCTTTGAGAGTGATGTTGAAGATGTGTGTGCGTGTCTTTGAGAGTGATGTTGAAGGTTTATTTGTCTTTGAGAGTGATGTTGAAGGTGTGTGACTGAGAGTGATGTTGAAGCTGTGTGTCTTTGAGAGTGATGTTGAAGGTGTGTCTTTGAGAGTGATGTTGAAGGTGTGTGTCTTTGAGAGTGATGTTGAAGGTTTTTGTCTTTGAGAGTGATGTTGAAGGTGTGTGTCTTTGAGAGTGATGTTGAAGCTGTGTTTGTCTTTGAGAGTGATGTTGAAGCTGTGTTTGTCTTTGAGAGTGATGTTGAAGGTGTTTGTCTTTGAGAGTGATGTTGAAGATGTGTGTGCGTGTCTTTGAGAGTGATGTTGAAGGTGTGTGACTTTGAGAGTGATGTTGAAGCTGTATGTCTTTGAGAGTGATGTTGAAGGTATGTCTTTGAGAGTGATGTTGAAGGTGTGTGTCTTTGAGAGTGATGTTGAAGGTGTTTGTCTTTGAGAGTGATGTTGAAAGTGTGTGTCTTTGAGAGTGATGTTGAAGGTGTGTGTGCGTGTCTTTGAGAGTGATGTTGAAGGTGTGTGACTTTGAGAGTGATGTTGAAGCTGTATGTCTTTGAGAGTGATGTTGAAGGTATGTCTTTGAGAGTGATGTTGAAGGTGTTTGTCTTTGAGAGTGATGTTGAAGGTGTTTGTCTTTGAGAGTGATGTTGAAAGTGTGTGTCTTTGAGAGTGATGTTGAAG
Source organism: Oncorhynchus gorbuscha (assembly GCF_021184085.1). Lineage (NCBI taxonomy): Eukaryota > Metazoa > Chordata > Actinopteri > Salmoniformes > Salmonidae > Oncorhynchus > Oncorhynchus gorbuscha. The sequence goes on along the minus strand of NC_060186.1, from coordinate 64,270,622 downwards.
GTGTGTGTGCGTGTCTTTGAGAGTGATGTTGAAGGTATGTGTCTTTGAGAGTGATGTTGAAGGTGTGTGTCTTTGAGAGTGATGTTGAAGGTATGTGTCTTTGAGAGTGATGTTGAAGGTATGTGTCTTTGAGAGTGATGTTGAAGGTATGTGTCTTTGAGAGTGATGTTGAAGGTGTGTGTCTTTGAGAGTGATGTTGAAGGTATGTGTCTTTGAGAGTGATGTTGAAGGTATGTGTCTTTGAGAGTGATGTTGAAGGTATGTGTCTTTGAGAGTGATGTTGAAGGTGTGTGTTTCTTTGAGAGTGATGTTGAAGGTTTTGTGTGTTCTCATTAAGAGTCTAGCGTGCTGTTGGTGTGAAGCCAATTTGACTAGAACATTAGCAGGACAAGGTCACCTGAACACACCCAGTGAGAGACAGATATGCGAGAGGACACACATTCTCGATCCCTCCTTCTCATCCTAATCATCACCTATTCCCTCTAGCACAGAATCTTCCTATTCTCTCTCTCTGTTCACGCCCATTCCATCTCTCTCTCTCTCTCTCTCTCTCTCTCTCTCTCTCTCTCTCTCTCTCTCTCTCTCTCTCTCTCTCTCTCTCTCTCTCTCCCCCTCCCTGTCCACGCCCATTCACCTCTCCCTCTCCCTCTCTCTTCTCCCCCTCCCTGTCCTCGTCTCTCTCTCTCTCTCTCTCTCTCTCTCTGAGTATCTCTCTCTCTCTCTGAGTCTCTCTCTCTCTCTGAGTCTCTCTCTCTCTCTCTGAGTCTCTCTCTCTCTCTCTCTCTCTCTCTCTCTCTCTCTCTCTCTCTCTCTCTCTCTCTCTCTCTCTCTCTCTCTCTCTCTCTCTCTCTCTCTAGTTGGAGACAGGGGTGCCCCTGCCCAGTCCAATGGATCTGATGGGAAAGATTCTGGTGAAGAACAAGAAGAAACACATCAAGACATCGAGTACCAAGAAGAAACTGTCAGAACAGGCCTCCAATACCTACAGCGACTCATCTAGTGTGCATGAGCCCTCTTCTCCCAGCGCAGGTATGGCTACAGTACACACACACACACACACACACACACACACACACACACACACACACACACACACACACACACACACACACACACACACACACACACACACACACACACACACACACACACACACACACACACACACACACACACACACACACACACACACACACACACACACACACACACACACACACACACACACACACACACACAGCAGCAGCAGAAACACAAATCCCTTGTCGGCCATTGACAGACAGAGGATGTTTATTTGAATTATATTGGTGGGAGAATTGCTTGCCAATCATAAATCCTACATCTTATAGTAAAACCTGGCTGTAGTTGATCATTCATCACATTCCTGGCCCTCTCCAACACTGAGCTGTGTTGTTGATTACTTCATATACTCATACCAGTTGAGGCTGCTGAGGGGAGGATGGTAATAATAATAGAACAGAGCAAATAGAATGGCATCAAACACCTGGGAACCATTACAGCTAGTACCATGAGCTTATCCTCCCCAATGAAGGAGGCACCAACCTCCTGTGATTCATATCAACTCAGCAAAAAAAGAAACAGCCCTTTTTCAGGACCCTGTCTTTCAAAGATAAAGCGTACAAATCCAAATAACTTCACAGATCTTTTTTGTAAAGGGTTTAAACACTGTCCCCTGCTTGTTCAATGAACCATAAACAATTAATGAACATGCACAACAATGTACATATTGCCAAAACTTACTTTGGATATTTACAACATGAAAATAATGAGAATCAAAATTGTCAACAGGACAACAGTAACAACAATAACCAAGGGTCAAAATAACCATACATTGAACAATAACAATATGAGTATTCAAACGAAAGGGGGGAAAGTTTCTCAGTCTCTGCTGCTGTTGCTGCTAGCGCTGCCTCAGTGGCCATGTACATAGTTGCTATGGTTACCAGCAGTAAACAGTTGGAGCTAGATGTAAAGGAGATGACAGATTTGAATTTGGCTAGCTACCATGATGAAGACTGATCTTTTAACTCACTCTCTGTCAATCTTTTCCTCCTGTGTTGATCTTCAGTTGTACAGTTTGATTACCTGTAGATGTTTTGCTCATTTAATCGTGTCAATCTCGCTCTGAACAACCAAACAAGTCAGGAGCCGTTCTTCTGCATGACTTCTCTCAGATTTTCTTTTCTTATTGTTTTTATTTCTTCTCTCTCTCTCTTTCTCCACATGATATTCTGTCATTTAGAGACCAGCTAAATGTAACCTGTCAGATTCCTCCATTTGAAATAACTGAGCGTCCATTGGAACGTGGTGACACGTAGTGAATGGGTAATAAGATAGAATTATCTGCTCAGGCAAATTGATAGTAAGTAGGTTGGGTTAAAACTGGACATGGAACATGAGTGGTTATTTGGGTAAACTGGCCTCAGTAGCATCCATTTTCACTTCCTTATGCACAGTGGGATAGCAGCTGGCCTGACACACACACACACACACACACACACACACACACACACACACACACACACACACACACACACACACACACACACACACACACACACACACACACACACACACACACACACACACACACACACACACACACACACACACACACACACACAGTTGTGGTGTAACGTAGCGTGGTGCTATCCCGGGCGGGCAGTCATAGTGAGAGATGTGAGGGTCTCCACAGACCAGGGATGGTTATAGCTGTCCATTAGCGGCTTCTCTGAGTCCAAAGGAGAAACTGGGTCAGGTGTGTGTGTGTGTGTGTGTGTGTGTGTGTGTGTGTGTGTGTGTGTGTGTGTGTGTGTGTGTGTGTGTGTGTGTGTGTGTGTGTGTGTGTGTGTGTGTGTGTGTGTGTGTGAGAGGGAGAACGTGTTTAATTATTTTTGTGTCCCCAGATTTCACCAACTGGGAACATTTTGTTGTTCCCTACGAGGTCAAATTATATTTCTAGAGACTTTAGGGTTAAGGTTAGAATTAGTGTGAAAATCAGGTTTAGGGTCAAGGTTAGGAGATAGGGTTAGGGGTAAGGTTAGGTTTTTGCCCTCCTCCATTAGCCCTGTTCTGGTTACTCATTCCCTCCTCCATTAGCCCTGTCCTGGTTACTCATGCCCTCCTCCATTAGCCTTGTCCTGGTTACTCATGCCCTCCTCCATTAGCCTTGTCATGGTTACTCATGCCCTCCTCCATTAGCCCTGTCCTGGTTACTCATGCCCTCCTCCATTAGCCTTGTCCTGGTTACTCATGCCCTCCTCCATTAGCCTTGTCATGGTTACTCATGCCCTCCTCCATTAGCCCTGTCCTGGTTACTCATGCCCTCCTCCATTAGCCTTGTCCTGGTTACTCATGCCCTCCTCCATTAGCCTTGTCATGGTTACTCATGCCCTCCTCCATTAGCCCTGTCCTGGTTACTCATTCCCTCCTCCATTAGCCCTGTCCTGGTTACTCATGACCTCCTCCATTAGCCCTGTCCTGGTTACTCATTCCCTCCTCCATTAGCCCTGTCCTGGTTACTCATGCCCTCCTCCATTAGCCCTGTCCTGGTTACTCATTCCCTCCTCCATTAGCCCTGTCCTGGTTACTCATGCCCTCCTCCATTAGCCCTGTCCTGGTTACTCATGCCCTCCTCCATTAGCCCTGTCCTGGTTACTCATTCCCTCCTCCATTAGCCCTGTCCTGGTTACTCATGCCCTCCTCCATTAGCCCTGTCCTGGTTACTCATGCTCCCCTCCATTAGCCCTGTCCTGGTTACTCATGCTCCCCTCCATTAGCCCTGTCCTGGTTACTCATTCCCTCCTCCATTAGCCCTGTCCTGGTTACTCATGCCCTCCTCCATTAGCCCTGTCCTGGTTACTCATGCCCTCCTCCATTAGCCCTGTCCTGGTTACTCATTCCCTCCTCCATTAGCCCTGTCCTGGTTACTCATGCCCTCCTCCATTAGCCCTGTCCTGGTTACTCATGCTCCCCTCCATTAGCCCTGTCCTGGTTACTCATGCCCTCCTCCATTAGCCCTGTCCTGGTTACTCATGCCCTCCTCCATTAGCCCTGTCCTGGTTACTCATGCCCTCCTCCATTAGCCCTGTCCTGGTTACTCATGCCCTCCTCCATTAGCCCTGTCCTGGTTACTCATGCTCCCCTCCATTAGCTCTTGATGGAACTCTGACCTCATCATCACTCTCCCTGTCTTTCTCTCCCTCTTTTCTCTACACATGTCAGAGGTACGTACCACACATACGTACCACTCAGGAGGTATGAAGGAGTACAAGCTGAGGCAGACTTGTCTTTAGAATATCTGGACTCGGGGACTCTGAGGGAGCTGTAAAGACAGAGGCTACACCAGGATACTGGGGGAACATGGCATTATCACAGCCATACCCTTACACACACACACACACACACACACACACACACACACACACACACACACACACACACACACACACACACACACACACACACACACACACACACACACACACACACACACACACACACACACACACACACACACACACACACACACACAGAAAGAAGGATGTGCTACTGTAGGACGGTGGCTGAATCTAAAAGCCAGCTTACAGCCAAGACAGTGTAACCATGCACAGCTACTGAGAAGAGAACTGGTTTTGTTTCATGGCGTAATTATTCTCTGTTCTTATCACAGCATTCAGCCTGATGCATGTTGTAAGACATGTCCTTGAGATAGAAATGAGGAAGTGTAAGAGAAGCACATGCAGTGAGTGGTGCAGGGCAGTACTATATCGCTCTGGTAAGAGCTACCAGGCTAATGCTCCAGGATACGCTGACTCCGTGTGGTCAACACACAAACTACTAAAATGTGTTGTCATGCGCTAATGAGGACAATATATACATCATCCATGCATCCTCTTTCAGCATATGTCTGCTGCCTACCACGTCCTCATATAGATATCGCACATAAAATTAGGTCTAGGTTAAAAAAGCGTACTTTATATTTCCATATACAATCGCAAGGTTTGGAAATGTATTTTACTTCCAAAACACTTAGCAACACAGCCATAGATTTGAGAGTATTCAGAGAGGGAACATGGTGGAAAAGAGACAACTGCCTCATGCACCCAGGCACAGAGGAGATCACCGAGCGTGGGGGAGAGGGGGAAGAAACCATGGGAACGGGGTTTAGAGACCCAGCTACCTGTACATAGCAGAATGAGGAGACAGGGACAGAGAGTACTTTGGGACTGTTGGGTTGAGCGTAGACGTAGAGGGCAGTTGAATCATCAGGGTTATTGTAACAGAGAGGCTGGGTCAGAGGAAAGTTGCACATCCACTTGTTATCATTCTTCAGCTTTTGCCTTCGTATTAAAGCTTCCGTATACATTGTTATTAATGCTTAAGTATTGAAGCTGTATTAATGCAGACCGAGATGCAGAATGTCTTACCCTGGTCCTCTGGGGATCCTCCTTCCTACAATCACAGTAACAATGGACATGATGGAAATGGTTAACCAATGGAACCATTATGGGTTGAAAATATGTCTCTGTCCCAAATGGTACCCAATTCCCTTCATAGTGCACTATGGGTCCTGGTCAAAAGCAGGGCACTACACAGGGAATAAGGTGACATTTGGGATGCATCCTATTCCTGACGCTGAATGATTGGTTAGAAGCTACTTCATCCTACAGTTCTGTATTTGAGGGTAAATGTGTCCATACCTTAGGTTTCTCATCCACAATCTGTTGTCTGATGTCCTTGTGCTTCTCAAGTAGTCTCTCCATTCTCTTACTCTGAGCATCCTCCAACTACACAGACAGAGGTAGGCGAGAGTAAGGTGCAGCCACATAACAAACATAAACAAATCCACACGCCAGTATGGACACACACACACACACACACACACACACACACACACACACACACACACACACACACACACACACACACACACACACACACACACACACACACACACACACACACACACACACACACACACACACACACACACACACACACACTTACCCGTTTGATATACTGCACCACCTCATTGACAAATGACCTGTTGATTTCCAGCTTCTCTCTGTAAACATATATAGATGTCAGCTCTAACCTCTCTTTAAGATTCCTCAAATGGAACCTTTACCTCAACAGTCAACAATCCTGATGTTCCTGGTTCCAATCTAGCTCAAAGGACCATATAAAAGTTGGTAGGTCTGCCTGATGACCTATGACACTTACAAGAATGAAGTCTTTCTATAAAAAATTACAGAATATTTGTATTAAATTGGTCCTGTCGTGATCATTAGCTAGATCAGTCATTAGCTAGATCAGTCATGAATCTTCATCGCCATCTGGTGGCCTTAAGAAGCATGAACACTTATGTATTAGGAGGTCTCTTCCCCAACCCCATGTACTTACTCCTCTGTCACGTTCTTATGTATTAGGAGGTCTCTTCCCCAACCCCATGTACTTACTCCTCTGTCACGTTCTTATGTATTAGGAGGTCTCTTCCCCAACCCCATGTACTTACTCCTCTGTCACGTTCTTATGTATTAGGAGGTCTCTTCCCAACCCCATGTACTTACTCCTCTGTCACGTTCTTATGTATTAGGAGGTCTCTTCCCCAACCCCATGTACTTACTCCTCTGTCACGTTCTTATGTATTAGGAGGTCTCTTCCCCAACCCCATGTACTTACTCCTCTGTCACGTTCTTATGTATTAGGAGGTCTCTTCCCCAACCCCATGTACTTACTCCTCTGTCACGTTCTTATGTATTAGGAGGTCTCTTCCCCAACCCCATGTACTTACTCCTCTGTCACGTTCTTATGTATTAGGAGGTCTCTTCCCCAACCCCATGTACTTACTCCTCTGTCACGTTCTTATGTATTAGGAGGTCTCTTCCCCAACCCCATGTACTTACTCCTCTGTCACGTTCTTGTTGTTGGCCTTTGCTTCATTAATCTTCTCCTGTCTTTTCTTGTCCATCTTCTTCTTCACGTCTTTCTTTTCCCTGTGGAGAAATAGGAGGATAGTGAAACAAATGGCCCATGAAATACATGCATACATGAGCTTCTTTTGTGTGTGTGTATTTGTTTCTGTGTGTGTTTGTGTATGTGCTTTTATTTCTGTGTGTGTTTGTGTATGTGCTTTTATTTCTGTGTGTGTTTGTGTATGTGCTTTTATTTCTGTGTGTGTTTGTGTATGTGCTTTTATTTCTGTGTGTGTTTGTGTATGTGCTTTTATTTCTGTGTGTGTTTGTGTATGTGCTTTTATTTCTGTGTGTGTTTGTGTATGTGCTTTTATTTCTGTGTGTGTTTGTGTATGTGCTTTTATTTCTGTGTGTGTTTGTGTATGTGCTTTTATTTCTGTGTGTGTTTGTGTATGTGCTTTTATTTCTGTGTGTGTTTGTGTATGTGCTTTTATTTCTGTGTGTGTTTGTGTATGTGCTTTTATTTCTGTGTGTGTTTGTGTATGTGCTTTTATTTCTGTGTGTGTTTGTGTATGTGCTTTTATTTCTGTGTGTGTTTGTGTATGTGCTTTTATTTCTGTGTGTGTTTGTGTATGTGCTTTTATTTCTGTGTGTGTTTGTGTATGTGCTTTTATTTCTGTGTGTGTTTGTGTATGTGCTTTTATTTCTGTGTGTGTTTGTGTATGTGCTTTTATTTCTGTGTGTGTTTGTGTATGTGCTTTTATTTCTGTGTGTGTTTGTGTATGTGCTTTTATTTCTGTGTGTGTTTGTGTATGTGCTTTTATTTCTGTGTGTGTTTGTGTATGTGCTTTTATTTCTGTGTGTGTTTGTGTATGTGCTTTTATTTCTGTGTGTGTTTGTGTATGTGCTTTTATTTCTGTGTTGTTTGTGTATGTGCTTTTATTTCTGTGTGTGTTTGTGTATGTGCTTTTATTTCTGTGTGTGTTTGTGTATGTGCTTTTATTTCTGTGTGTGTTTGTGTATGTGCTTTTATTTCTGTGTGTGTTTGTGTATGTGCTTTTATTTCTGTGTGTGTTTGTGTATGTGCTTTTATTTCTGTGTGTGTTTGTGTATGTGCTTTTATTTCTGTGTGTGTTTGTGTATGTGCTTTTATTTCTGTGTGTGTTTGTGTATGTGCTTTTATTTCTGTGTGTGTTTGTGTATGTGCTTTTATTTCTGTGTGTGTTTGTGTATGTGCTTTTATTTCTGTGTGTGTTTGTGTATGTGCTTTTATTTCTGTGTGTGTTTGTGTATGTGCTTTTATTTCTGTGTGTGTTTGTGTATGTGCTTTTATTTCTGTGTGTGTTTGTGTATGTGCTTTTATTTCTGTGTGTGTTTGTGTATGTGCTTTTATTTCTGTGTGTGTTTGTGTATGTGCTTTTATTTCTGTGTGTGTTTGTGTATGTGCTTTTATTTCTGTGTGTGTTTGTGTGTGTGTTTGTGTATGTGCTTTTATTTGTGTGAGTGTGTGTTTGTGAGTGTGCTTTTATTTGTGTGAGTGTGTGTTTGTGTATGTGCTTTTATTTGTGTGAGTGTGTGTTTGTGTGTGTGCTTTTATTTCTGTGTGTGTTTGTGTGTGTGTTTGTGTATGTGCTTTTATTTCTGTGTGTGTTTGTGTGTGTGTTTGTGTATGTGCTTTTATTTGTGTGAGTGTGTGTGTTTGTGTATGTGCTTTTATTTGTGTGAGTGTGTGTTTGTGAGTGTACTTTTATTTGTGTGAGTGTGTGTTTGTGAGTGTACTTTTATTTGTGTGAGTGTGTGTTTGTGTATGTGCTTTTATTTGTGTGAGTGCTTGTCCTTCTGTAGCTCAGTTGGTAGAGCATGGCGCTTGTAACGCCAGGGTAGTGGGTTCGATCCCCGGGACCACCCATACGTAGAATGTATGCACACATGACTGTAAGTCGCTTTGGATAAAAGCGTCTGCTAAATGGCATATATTATTATTATTATATTATTTGTGTGAGTGTGTGTTTGTGAGTGTGCTTTTATTTGTGTGAGTGTGTGTTTGTGTATGTGCTTTTATTTGTGTGAGTGTGTGTTTGTGTATGTGCTTTTATTTGTGTGAGTGTGTGTTTGTGTATGTGCTTTTATTTGTGTGAGTGTGTGTTTGTGTGTGTGCTTTTATTTGTGTGAGTGTGTGTTTGTGTATGTGCTTTTATTTGTGTGAGTGTGTGTTTGTGTATGTGCTTTTATTTGTGTGAGTGTGTGTTTGTGTGTGTGCTTTTATTTGTGTGAGTGTGTGTTTGTGTATGTGCTTTTATTTGTGTGAGTTTGTGTATGTGCTTTTATTTGTGTGAGTGTGTGTTTGTGTATGTGCTTTTATTTGTGTGAGTGTGTGTTTGCGTGTGTGTGTGTATGTGCTTTTATTTGTGTGAGTGTGTGTTTGCGTGTGTGTGTGCACTTTTCTACTTGTCACAGATGTCTCTGATCTTCTTCAGCTGGGCACTCTGACACTCCTCAGCTATGGCTGTCAACTTCTCCAACAGCTAGAGATCCACAGGAAAAAGGACACTGGTTATCCTACAGTTTGTCTGCCTCGTAGCATATGATAGCTGACTCATGCTTTCTGTTTAACTCAGGTATGACTTATCTGTTGACATTGGAGAATATAATTGGTCTGTCAGTAGGGTTCTATTCATCATGGATAAACTCTGACACCTCATCCACACAAACTCTACACAGATCAGGTACTACACTCAGTCACTGATCTAAGGTCAGCACAACAGGGTGATTTTGGCCATAAAGCCCTCGTTATACTGAGTTGAGGGTTAATGCCGATTCAACACAAATAATACATCTACTGTATGTAGTTAGGTACGCTGGTCTCTAGTATAACTCTGGTTGAGGATATGGTTATGTGTGTGTGTGTGTGTGTGTGTGTGTGTGTGTGTGTGTGTGTGTGTGTGTGTGTGTGTGTGTGTGTGTGTGTGTGTGTGTGTGTGTGTGTGTGTGTGTGTGTGTGTGTGTGTGTGTGTGTGTGTGTGTGTGTGTGTGTACCATTTTGTTGTGTTCTTTCTTCTGGTACTTCTCACTGTAATACTGCTCCTGTCTCAGTGTGAGTAGCTGTTGTTGCTGCTTCTCCTTCAGCTCAGACAGTCTCTGACTGGACTCCTGGTCCAACACACACAGCTCCTGCTCCAGGGTCGACAGGGACTGACCTGCTAAACACACACGTAGGGGTTGGTAATGTTCTTTAGTTGTGCCGTGATTGGGTAATGTTTTATAGTTACACCGTGATTGGCTCAGTGTTCTGTCACTCATGGGGACACTACGTCACCGCCAAATCTAAGGGTAGAGATAGAAAATGAATGTCTCTTGGGTGCTGCCATAGAGTTACATTAGAAGTGCCCATCCAAGAAGGTTCAAGGTCATTGGCCACAGATAAAATGATGTCTAATCACGTTATATCTACAGTAGCTTTGATTGGACTTATGTCCAATCAGCATCATACTTTCAAAATCTTATCTAGCAAGCTAGCAGTCATGTTCATAAATCAAGTCGACAGTCTACTGGCAAATCCTTTTTAAATTAGGAGAAATTATATATAAAACGTATCGGTACTCATCGGCCATTGGACATAAACATTACACAACAAGCTGGAAATCACAAATTCAACAATGAGTGATTTGGAAGGAATTAGTGGCTAACTGCAAGCATTGCAAAGCAATCACCAGCCTGCTATTCAGTGGAATGGGTGTGTGGTTCCAAGTCTGGGTTTAAGGGTCACTTTACCAAGCATAAAAGGATAAACATTCCACATTGGCCATGTTGTCAATCCAGTATGACTTCTGCCATGCTCAAAACAACTGGAAAATCAGAACTGGGAAATCTGACTTCAGTGAGTTCAAGACAACTGGGAACTCGGGAAAAAAACGAGCTCCGACTGGGAAAATACGTTTTGAACGGTCATCCAACTCGGGAACTTGGGCCTCTTTCTAGAGCTCCGACCTGAAGATCACTGACGTCATCTTGACTCAACCTTTATTTTTTTTTGAGTTTCCAGTTGTCTTGAAAGCACCATAAATCCAGAGAATGCCAGACTTTGATGATAAAGTTTGATGACAAAATTTGCACACAAAGGACACGGTGCAGCCTTCCTGTTCAAGTGAGCACAGCACAACAAGTTGAGTCCAAAAATGCTGCTGCATAAATTATGTAATTTTTATTTATTTTATTTTATTTCACCTTTAACCAGGTAGGCCATTTAACCAGGTAGGCCAGTTGAGAACAAAGCAAAGAGGTGGGACACAAACAACAATACAGTTACACATGGAATAAACAAATGTAGTAGATTGCAACTCTGCCCCCTTTGGCAGTTCTATCTTGTCGGAAAATGTTATAGTTAGGGATGGAAATGTCAGGATTTTTGGTGGCCTTCCTAAGCCAGGATTCAGACAAATCAAATCAAAGTTTATTTGTCACATGCGCCGAATACAACAGGTGTAGACCTTACAATGAAATGCTTACTTACAGGCTCTAACCAATGGTGCGAAAAAAAGGTGTGTATGTGTGTGTATGGGTAAGTAAAGAAATAAAACAACTGTAAAAATACATTTGAAAAAAGAGTAGCAAGGTTATATACAGACACCTGTTAGTCAGGTTTATTGAGGTAGTATGTACATGTAGGTATCGTTAAAGTGACTATGCATATATGATGAACAGAGAGTAGCAGAAGCGTAAAAAGAGGGGTTGGCAGGTGGTGGGACACAATGCAGATAGCCCGATTAGCCAATGTGTGGGAGCACTGGTTGGTCGGGCCATTTAGGTAGTATGTACATGAATGTATAGTTAAAGTGACTATGCATTATTGATAAACAGAGAGTAGCAGCAGCGTAAAAGAGGGGTTGGTGGCACACAATGCAAATAGTCCGGGTAATCATTTGGTTACCTGTTCAGGAGTCTTTTGGCTTGGGGGTAAAAACTGTTGAGAAGCCTTTTTGTCCTAGACTTGCCATGCCGCTTGCCATGCGGTAGTAGAGAGAACAGTCTATGACTGGGGTGGCTGGGGTCTTTGACAATTTTTAGGGCCTTCCTCTGACGCCTGGTGTAGAGGTCCTGGATGGCAGGCAGCTTAGCCCCAGTGATGTACTGGGCCGTACGCACTACCCTCTGAAGTGCCTTGCGGTCAGAGGCCGAGCAATTGCCGTACCAGGCAGAGATGCAACCGGTCAGGATGCTCTCGACGTTACAGCTGTAGAACCGTTTGAGGATCTCAGGACACATGCCAAATCTTTTTAGTTTCCTGAGGGGGAATAGGCTTTGTCGTGCCCTCTTCACGACTGTCTTGGTGTGTTTGGACCAGTCTAGTTTGTTGTTAATGTGGACACCAAGGAATTTGAAGCTCTCAACCTGCTCCACTACAGCCCCATCGATGAGAATGGGGACATGCTTGGTGCGCCTTTTCCTGTAGTTCACAATCATCTCCTTAGTCTTGTTTACGTTGAGGGATGGGTTGTTATTTTGTTACCATCCGGCCAGGTCTCTGACCTCCTACCTAAAGGCTGTCTCGTCGTTGTCGGTGATCAGGCCTACCACTGTTGTGTAGTCAGCAAACTTAATGATGGTTTTGGAGTCATGCCTGGCCATGCAGTTGTGGGTGAACAGGGAGTACAGGAGGGGACTGAGCACGCACCTTTGGGGAGCTCCAGTGTGGCAGATCAGCGTTGCAGATGTGCTGCTACATACCCTCACCATCTGGGGGTGGCCTGTCAGGAAGTCCAGGATCCAGTTGCAGAGGGAGGTGTTTAGTCCCAGGATCCTTAGCTTGGTGATGAGCTTTGAGGGTACTATGGTGTTGAACACTGAGCTGTCGTCAATGTACAGCATTCTCACATAGGTGTTCCTTTTGTCCAGGTGGGAAAGGGCAGTGGGGAGTGCATCATCTGTGGATCTGTTTGTGCGGTATGCAAATTGGAGTGGGTCTAGGGTTTCTGGGATAATGGTGTTGATGTGAACCATTACCAGCCAATCAAAAGGACTTCATGGCTACGGACGTGAGTGCCATGGGCCTGTAGTCATTTAGGCAGGTTGCCTTTGTGTTCTTGGGTACAGGGACTATGGTGGTCTGCTTGAAGCATGTTGGTATTACAGACTCGATCAGAGACATGATGAAAATGTCAGTGAAGACACCTGCCAGTTGGTCAGCACCTGCCCGGAGCACACGTCCTGGTAATCCGTCTGGCCCCGCAGCCTTGTGTATGTTGACCTGTTTAAAGGTCTTACTCACGTCGGCCAAGGAGAGCGTGATCACACAGTCATCCAGAACAGCAGATGCTCTCATGCGTGCCTCAGTGTTGCTTACCTCGAAGCGAGCATAGAAGTGATTTAGTTCGTCTGGTAGGCTCGTGTCACTGGGCAGCTCGCGGCTGTGCTTCCCTTTGTAGTCTGTAATAGTTTGCAAGCCCTGTCACATCCGACGAGCGTAAGAGCCGGTGTAGTATGATTCAATCTTAGCCCTGTATTGACGCTCTGCCTGTTTGATGGTTCGTCGCAGGGCATATCGGGATTTCTTGTAAGCCTCCGGGTTAGAGTCCTGAACCTTGAAAGCGGCAGCTCTACCCTTTAGCTCAGTGCGAAAGTTGCTTGTAATCCATGGCTTCTGGTTGGGGTATGTACGTACAGTCACTGTGGGGACAACGTCCTCAATGCACTTATTGATAAAGCCAGTGACTGATGTGATGTATTCCTCAATGTCAACGGAAGAATCCCGGAACATGTTCCAGTCTGTGATAGCAAAGCAGTCCTGAAGTTTAGCATCTGCTTCATCTGACCATTTTTTTATAGACCGTGTCACTGGACACGGCTAGGACATCCGGTTTTGGCAGAGTGTGCTGAGGCAGCGAATAAAACAAAAATGGGGAGGATGCTTCAAATGTTAACATGCATGAAACCAAGGCTTTTATGTTTACAGAAGTCAACAAATGAGAGTTCCTGGGGAATGGGAGTGAAGCTGGGCGCTGCAGGGCCTGTATGAACCTTTACATCACCAGAGGAACAGAGGAGGAGTAGGATAAGGGTACAGCTAAAGGATATAAGAACTGGTTGTCTAGTGCATTCAGAACAGAGAGTAAAATGAACAGGTTTCTGGGCGAGGAAGAATAGATTCAAGGCATAATGTACAGACAAGGGTATGGTAGGATGTGAATACAGTGGAGGTAAACCTAGGCATTGCGTGCTGATGAGAGAGGTTTTGTCTCTAGACACATTGTTTAGACCAGGTGAGGTCACCACATGTGTGTGAGGTGAAACAAACGGGCTAGCTAACATTACATTTACATTTAAGTCATTTAGCAGACGCTCTTATCCAGAGCGACTTACAAATTGCTAAGGCATATTGAGCAGGGCTGGAGGCTCTACAGTGAAATAAGACAATAATCACTAACCAAAACAGTAATGGACAAGACATATTGACATTAGGGAGAGACATGCGTAGCTGAGTGATCATAGGGAGGCTAGGCGAGCTGGAGACATGGCGATTCAGACAGCTAGCAGGTCGGGGCTAGCAGGCTAGTAGAAGGGACTTAGGGGGGACATCGCGGTGGAAGAAGCCTGTTGTTTGTAGCCCCCTCGGTTACGTCGGCAGGCCAGTCATGGTAGATTGGCAGGGATCCGTGTACGCAGTAAAAGGGTACAAAGCAAAATAGGTATTGTTGCTCAAGAAATTGGCTGATGGTCCTCTTCAGCTAACAATCCGATATGCTCTAGGCAGCTAGCGGGCCACGGATGGGCCTTCAGGGAACGTCGCAACGGAGCAGCGTGTTGAAACACCTTGGACGGATTACGTCGGTAGACCAGTCGTGGTGGAATCGGCGGGGCGCCGTGTCGGTAGTAAAAGGGGTCCAGGCTAATTGGCAAAATATGTATTGTAGCCCAAGGAGTGGCTGATGGACCAGGGAGATATGTATACTGTAGCTAAGAAAGTAATACTCAGTGTATGTTGTGTAGTAAGCTGTTAGTAGCCCATGTGCATCCCCCTAAACATTTGGTTCCTTTACCCCTCTTAATTTCGCCTACTGTTCTGACTTGCTGGTGCAAATGTATCCTATTGCCTGTTTTAGAGAAATGTCATCATCGAATATTTTAAGAGCTTTCATTGTCTGCTTATATGCCCCCTTTATTTATCCTATGGTTTTTACTTGGTGTACAGGGAGAATACTGTAAGAATGGCCCATGTTCTGAGTCCTAGCTCGCTCATTAATGTCTTAATCGAAATGACAGATTGCCTCTTACCCACTTATCGTCCCCTTATGCCATAGTTTGTACATCTCAATAGTCATTAAAAAACACATTTGTTTAAGCAAGTCAGCCATATCAGCTATTTCGTTTTTAAAGGCAATAAATTGGGCTGAATGAATTGTTTCGCTGTCAGACAAGGGGTAGCAGTGGTAAGGTGTTGGGACTTCTGTTGGGAGAGTTTGTGGGCACCGTTTGTCACCGTTATAGTGCAATAAATCTATTGTTTAGTGTTGTGTAGTAGCTTTGCTGGCATGGATTATTTTTTGGAGTTGCCTACCAAGATTTATATCCTAAAATCGCCACCGGTGCGAGGAATAGAGGGATACAGAAAGAAGGGTAGGGAGGAGGACTAAAAGGAGGAAAAGAAGAGCAGAGAGGAGGACTAAGAGGATGAGAAGAAGAGCAGGGAGGAGGACTAAGAGGAGGAGAAGAGTAGCGGAGGAGGACTAAGAGGAGGAGAAGAAGAGTAGCGGAGGAGGACTAAGAGGAGGAGAGGAAGAGCAGGGCTACCTACCTTTTCTTACCATCACGTTTGTGGCTCTTCTGCAGCGCGGAGGTCCTGCGCTGGTGCTGGTTCTGCAGCTCTGCAGCCCTGGCCGTGTGCTCCTTGATCAGCTCGCTGGTCTTACGGTGGTGTTTCCTTATCAACTCCTTCATCTCTTTATACTGCTTCCTCTGCTCCCTCACAAAGCCCTTCTGCTGCTTCAACTCCTCTACTGTCTGGGCCTCCATATCTGGAGGAAGGAGGGATGCAAAGAAGAGAGAGAGAGAAAAAAAGTGTTTTGATCAATGCCTTTCTTCCTGTCAGTTTTTGTTTCTTTACATACAGGGTGCACAATTCTGTGATCTTTCAGATTGGTGTAATGCCAGTACAGATAGACAAATGACCACACATGTTCACTTAGCTTGTTACTGAGTCTTACTTAATTGGTCTACACGGAGAAGTTCTGGCCTCTCGGAAAGATATCCGTTTGTCTCTGTGAATGGTTTGTCCTCTGACAAATCAACTGTAAATTTCGGTGCTCCTCAAGGTTCCGTTTTAGGACCACTATTGTTTTCACTATATATTATAACTCTTGAGGATGTCATTCGAAAACATAATGTTAACTTTCACTGCTATGCGGATGACACACAGCTGTACATTTCAATGAAACGCGGTGAAGTCCCAAAATTGCCCTCGCTAGAAGCCTGTGTTTTAGACATAAGGAAGTGGATGGCCGCAAACATTCTACTTTTAAACTCGGACAAAACAGAGATGCTTGTTCTAGGTCCCAAGAAACAAAGAGATCTCCTGTTGAATCTGACAATTAATCTTGATGGTTATACAGTCATCTCAAATAAAACTGTGAAGGACCTCGGTGTTACTCTGGACCCTGATCTCTCTTTTGACGAACATATCAAGAAGGTTTCAAGGACAGCTTCTTTCCATCTACGTAACATTGCAAAAATCAGAAACTTTCTGTCCAAAAATTATGCTGCAAAAATTAATCCATGCTTTTGTTACTTCTAGGTTAGACTACTGCAATGTTCTACTTTCCGGCTACCCGGATAAAGCACTAAATAAATTTCAGTTAGTGCTAAATACGACTGCTAGAATCCTGACTAGAACCAAAATATTTGATCATATTATTCCAGTGCTAGCCTCCCTACACTGGCTTCCTGTTAAGGCAAGGGCTGATTTCAAGGTTTTACTGCTAACCTGCAAAGCATTACATGGGCTTGCTCCTACCTATCTTTCTGATTTGGTCCTACCGTACATACCTACACGTACGCTATGGTCACAAGACGCAGGCTTCCTAATTGTCCCTAGAATTTCTAAGCAAACAGCTGGAGGCAGGGCTTTCTCATATAGAGCTCCATTTTTATGGAATGCTCTGCCTACCCATGTGAGAGACGCAGACTCGGTCTCAACCTTTAAGTCTTTACTGAAGACTCATCTCTTCAGTAGATCATATGATTGAGTGTAGTCTGGCCCAGGAGTGTGAAGGTGAACGGAAAGGCTCTGGAGCAACGAACCGCCCTTGCTGTCTCTGCCTGGCCGGTTCCCCTCTCTCCACTGGGATTCTGTGCCTCTAACCCTATTACAGGGGCTGAGTCACTGGCTTACTGGCGCTCTTCCTTGCCGTCCCTAGGAGGGGTGCATCGCTTGAGTGGGTTGAGTCACTGATCTTGCTGTCTGGGTTTGCGCCCCCCCTTGGGTTGTGCCGTGGCGAAGATCTTTATGGGCTGTACTCGGCCTTGTCTCAGGATGGTAAGTTGGTGGTTGAAGATATCCCTCTAGTGGTGCGGGGGCTGTGCTTTGGAAAAGTGGGTGAGGTTATATCCTTCCTGTTTGGCCCTGTCCGGGGGTATCATCGGATGGGGCAACAGTGTCTCCTGACACCTGTTCATAAATGACATTTGAACATCTTGGCCATGTTCTGTTATAATCTCCACCCGGCACAGCCAGAAGAGGACTGGCCACCCCTCATAGTCTGGTTCCTCTCTAGGTTTCTTCCTCGGTTTAGGCCTTTCTAGGGAGTTTTTCCTAGCCCACCGTGCTTCTACACCTTGTTTAGGGTTTTAGGCTGGGTTTCTGTATAGCACTTTGAGATATCAGCTGATGTAAGAAGGGCTATATAAATACATTTGATTTGATTACTCTAGTCTTACCTGTGAGAACACTCTGAATGACGTCCTCAGTCTTCACTGCAATTTTCACTGAACCTGATGAACAATATAGACCTGTTAGTGCGGGTTTTGGCAGGTTGTATCTGGCAACCCAAGTGGGTGGTAAATGTGTTGTGGAATGCCAAATGTAAGTTAACTGGTTGCCGTTTCGGAGTCACAGTCATGATAAACTACATGGCAAAAAATATGTGGACACCCCTTCAAATGAGTGGATTTGACTATTTCAGCCACACCCGTTGCTGACAGGTGTATAAAATCGAGCACTCAGCCATGAAAGCTCCATAGACAAACATTGGCAGTAGAATGGCCTTACTGAAGAGCTGAAACAACAAGTCAGTTCATCAAATTCCTGCCCTGACCCAGCTGGTCAACTAAGTGCTGTTATTGTGAAGTGGAAACGTCTAGGAGCAACAATGGCTTAGCCACGAAGTGGTAGGCCACACTAGCTCACAGAACGGAACCGCCGAGTGCTGAAGATACAGAAATTATTTGTCGAGATTGGTTTGGAAAAACATGACTGGCCTGCACAGAGCCCTGATCTCAACCCCATCAAACAACTTTGGAATGAATTGCAACACCGGCTGCGAGCCAGGTCTAATCGCTTAACATCAGTGCCCAACCTCACTAATGCTCCTGGTTGAATGGAAGCAAGTCCCCGCAGCAATGTTCCAACATCTAGCGGAAAGCCTTCCCAGAAGAGTGGAGGCTGTTTTCACAGCAAAGGGGGACCAACTCCATATTAATGCCCATGATTTTGGAATGAGATGTTCGACGAGCAGATGTCCACATTCTTTTGGTCATGCAGTGTTTGTTTGTTTTTTCCTCATGAAGCGCTTTGAGATTTCTATTATGAAAAGCGCAATAGAAGTTTAATAAATTATTATTATTACAGTAAGTTCAAGTGGAGAGTTGACCTCTACCTGTGGGCTGTGGCTGGTGGCTGACCAGGCTGGGGGGTTTGGAGGAGATGATGGGGACGTGGCTGACCCCGTTCTCTGCTGGCAAGGTCACCCGGGGGTCAGGCTCCATTGGGTCATCACCAGCCGCCTCCACCTATCAATCAAATACATTGACAGCGCAACTGATAAGGAGCATTTATGAGGCATTTTTTACTGAGCCTCAAAGCACTTTATCAGGTCCACACAGGACCGGTCATATTGACTTATCACATCATCTGACTAGAGTGTCAGCGTCTGCCCAATGTACTGTACAGCTGAAGTTTCACAATTCCTGACATTTAATCCTAGTAAAAATTCCCTGTTTTAGGTCAGTTAGGATCACCACTTAATTTTAAGAATGTGAAATGTCAGAATAATAGCCGAGATAATGATTTATTTCAGATTTGATTTATTTCATCACATTCCCAGTGGTTCAGAAGTTTACACACACTCAGTTAGTATTTGGTAGCATTGCCTTGAAATTGTTTAACTTGGGTCAAACATTTTGGGTAGCCTTCCACAAGCTTCCCACAATAAGTTGGGTGACTTTTGGCCCATTCCTCCTGACAGAGCTGGTGTAACTGAGTCAGGTTTGTAGGCCTCCTTGCTCGCACACTCTTTCAGTTCTGCCCACAAATCTTCTATAGGATTGGAGGTCAGGGCTTTGTGATGGCCACTCCTAAACCTTGACTTTGTTGTCCTTAAGCCATTTTGCCACAACTTTGGAAGTACGCTTGGGGTCATTGTCCATTTGGAAGACCCATTTGCGACCAAGCTTTAACTTCCTGACTGATGTCTTGAGATGTTGCTTCAATATATCCACATAATTTTCCTCCCTCATGATGCCATCTATTTTGTGATGTGCACCAGCCCCTCCTGCAGCAAAGCACCCCCACAACATGATACTACCACCCCCGTTGTCACGACATCGTGAAGTCGGCTCCTCTCCTTGTTCGGGCGTCATTCATCGGTCGACGTCACCGGTCTTCTAGCCATCGCCACTCCCTTTTTTTCATTGTTCTATTTGTTTTGTCTTGTTCCCCGCACACCTAGTTTACATTCCCTAATCACACTGCATATACTGTATATATTCCTCTGTTCCCCCCCATGTCTTTGTGTGGAATTGTTTTGTTTTGTGTTTATCTACCAAGGGAATTCTCTTCGATTATAATCACAGCCGTAATCATATTCCCCCCCAAGCAGACACATCGATGGCTCTGAACGAACTTTATTTGACTCTTTGCAAACTGGAATCCATATATCTGGAGGCTGCATTCATTGTAGCTGGGGATTTTAACAAGGCTAATCTGAAAACAAGACTCCCTAAATTTTATCAGCATATCGATTGCGCAACCAGGGCTGGAAAAACCTTGGATCATTGCTATTCCAACTTCCGCGACGCATATAAGGCCCTGCCCCGCTCTCCTTTCGGAAAAGCTGACCACGACTCCATTTTGTTGATCCCTGCATACAGACAGAAGCTAAAACAAGAAGCTCCTGCGCTGAGGTCTGGTCAACGCTGGTCCGACCATTCTGATTCCACACTCCAAGACTGCTTCCATCACGTGGACTGGGATATGTTCCGTATTGTGTCGGACAACAACATTGACGAATACGCTGATTCGGTGAGCGAGTTCATTAGAACTTGCGTTGAAGATGTCGTTCCCATAGCAACGATTAAAACATTCCCAAACCAGAAACCGTGGATTGATGGCAGCATTTGCGTGAATCTGAAAGCCTGAACCACTGCTTTTAATCAGGGCAAGGTGACCGGAAATATGACCGAATACAAACAGTGTAGCTATTCCCTCCGCAAGGCAATCAAACAAGCTAAGTGTCAGTACAGAGACAAAGTAGAAACTCAATTCAACGGCTCTGACACAAGAGGCATGTGGCAGGGTCTACAGTCAATCACGGACTACAAGAAGAAACCCAGCCCAGTCACGGACCAGGATGTCTTGCTCCCAGGCAGACTAAATAACTTTTTTGCCCGCTTTGAGGACAATACAGTGCCACTGACACGGCCTGCAACGAAAACATGCGGTCTCTCCTTCACTGCAGCCGAGGTGAGTAAGACATTTAAACGTGTTAACCCTCGCAAGGCTGCAGGCCCAGACTGCATCCCCAGCCGCGCCCTCAGAGCATGCGCAGACCAGCTGGCCGGTGTGTTTACGGACATATTCAATCAATCCCTATACCAGTCTGTTGTTCCCACATGCTTCAAGAGGGCCACCATTGTTCCTGTTCCCAAGAAAGCTAAGGTAACTGAGCTAAACAACTACCGCCCCGTAGCACTCACTTCCGTCATCATGAAGTGCTTTGAGAGACTAGTCAAGGACCATATCACCTCCACCATACCTGACACCCTAGACCCACTCCACTCCAGACGATGCAATCTCAACCACACTGCACACTGCCCTAACCCATCTGGACAAGAGGAATACCTATGTGAGAATGCTGTTCATCGACTACAGCTCGGCATTTAACACCATATAGTACCCTCCAAGCTCGTCATCAAGCTCGAGACCCTGGGTCTCGACCCCGCCCTGTGCAACTGGGTACTGGACTTCCTGACGGGCCACCCCCAGTTGGAATAGCAATGATCCAACATCTCCACCCCGCTGATCCTCAACACTGGGGCCCCACAAGGGTGCGTTCTGAGCCCTCTCCTGTACTCCCTGTTCACCCACGACTGCGTGGCCACGCACGCCTCCAACTCAATCATCAAGTTTGTGGACAACACAACAGTGGTAGGCTTGATTACCAACAACGACGAGACGGCCTACAGGGAGGAGGTGAGGGCCCTCAGAGTGTGGTGTCAGGAAAATAACCTCACAATCAACGTCAACAAAACTAAGGAGATGATTGTGGACTTCAGGAAACAGCAGAGGGAACACCCCCTATCCACCGCCTGTTTGCCTTAGATGTCCAGTAAGAGGCCAGTTTAAGCGGAGGGCTACCATCGATGGAACAGTAGTGGAGAGGGTAGTACGTTTTAAGTTCCTCGGCGTACACATCACAGACAAACTGAATTGGTCCACCCACACAGACAGCATCGTGAAGAAGGCGCAGCAGCGCCTCTTCAACCTCAGGAGGCTTAAGAAATTCGGCTTGTCACCAAAAGCACTCACAAACTTCTACAGATGCACAATCGAGAGCATCCTGTCGGGCTGTATCACCGCCTGGTACGGCAACTGCTCCGCCCACAAACGTAAGGCTCTCCAGAGGGTAGTGAGGTCTGCACAACGCATCACCGGGGGCAAACTACCTACCCTCCAGGACACCTACACCACCCATGTCACAGGAAGGCCATAAAGATCATCAAGGACAACAACCACCCGAGCCACTGCCTGTTCACCCCGCTATCATCCAGAAGGCGAGGTCAGTACAGGTGCATCAAAGCTGGGACCGAGAGACTGAAAAACAGCTTCTATCTCAAGGCCATCAGACTGTTAAACAGCCACCACTAACATTGAGTGGCTGCTGCCAACACACTGACTCAACTCCAGCCACTTTAATAATGGGAATTGATGGGAAATTATGTAAAATATATCACTAGCCACTTTAAACAATGCTACCTAATATAATGTTTACATACCCTACATTATTCATCTCATATGTATACGTATATACTGTACTCTATATCATCTACTGCATCCTTATGTAATACATGTATCACTAGCCACTTTAACTATGCCACTTTGTTTACATACTCATCTCATATGTATATACTGCACTCAATACCATCTACTGTATCTTGCCTATGCCGCTCTGTACCATCACTCATTCATATATCTTTAGGTACATATTCTTTATCCCCTTACACTTGTGTCTATAAGGTAGTAGTTTTGGAATTGTTAGCTAGATTACTTGTTGGTTATCACTGCATTGTCGGAACTAGAAGCACAAGCATTTCGCTACACTCGCACTAACATTTGCTAACCATGTGTATGTGACAAACAAAATTTGATTTGATTGATTTGATTTGTATCGCGCCAGTCTGTTGTTGCTTTGGCAAATAAAGTCTCCTGATCACCTGTCTCTGCTCTCCTGCACTTGCCTCGAATGACCAACAGCGAAAACCCTGACATGGTTGGGATGGTGTTCTTCGGCTTGCAAGCCTTCCCTTTTTTCCTCCAAACATAACGATGGTCATTATGGCCAAACAGTTCTATTTATGTTTCATCATACCAGAGGACATTTAACCAAAAAGTACGATATTTGTCCCCATGTGGAGTTGCAAACCGTAGTCTGGCTTTTTTATGGCGGTTTTGGAGCAGTGGCTTCTTCCTTGCTGAGCAGACTTTCAGGTTATGTCAATATAGGACTTGTTTAATTGTGTATATAGATACTTTTGTACCTGTTTCCTCCAGCATCTTCACAATGTCCTTTGATGTTGTTCTGGGATTGATTTGCACTTTTCGCACCAAAGTACGTTCATCTCTAGGAGACAGAGTGCGTCTCCTTCCTGAGCAGTATGATGGCTGCTTGGTCCCATGGTGTTTATACTCACGCACTATTGTTTGTACAGATGAACGTGGTACCTTCAGGCATTTGGAAAAGGCTCCCAAGGATGAACCAGACTTGTGGTGGTCTACAAATTTCTGAAGTGTTGGCTGATTTCTTTTGATTTGCACATGATGTCAAGCAAAAAGGCACTGAGTTTGAAGGTAGGCCTTGAAATACATCCACAGGTACACCTCCAATTGATTCAAATGATGTCAATTAGCCTATGAGAAGCATCTAAAGCCATGGCATCATTTTCTGGAATTTTCCAAGCTTATTAAAGGCACAGTCAACTTAGTGTATGTAAACTTCTGACCCACTGGAATTGTGATACAGTGAATTATACGTGAAATAATCTGTCTGTAAACAATTGTTGAAAAAATGACTTGTGTCATGCACAAAGTAGATGTCCTAACCGACTTGCCAAAACTATAGTTCGTTAACAAGACATTTGTGGAGTGGTTGAAAAACAAGTTTTAATGACTCCAAGCTAAGTGGATGTAAACCTCCGACTTCAACTGTATGTCACATTACAATCCAACACATACATGTTTTTGCCGCCTGCAATGAGATGAGAGTAGAACCATACGATTCCATGACTCTATTACAAACAAGCTACTGTACGTCAAATATACGACAACATAATCAACACACCACACACACGGAGTGTACCTGCAGCCTGTTGGAAACCTTGTAGGCATAGCTGTGGTACCACACTCTCAGCATGGCTCAGGTCATAGTCACACTGACAACACTCTCTAACGTTTCACTAACATTTAGCCAATGTTCTTACGTTGTCTCCTAACGCTCTCTACTACTTTCTCCAAACGTTTCCTCTAGGTTCTCCCAACGTTCTCTCTAGGTTCTCTTCAACCTTGACCTGTTGTAGTACTTGGCGTGTATTTCTTTCAAATATTATTCCAATAAACCACCTGTTACTGAGTCGTCCCTCCCTGAACTGGTTCTGTTTTCCTCTGCTCTCCTCTTCTATTTAATCAATTCAATTCAAGGGGCTTTATTGGCATGGGAAACATGTTAACGTTGCCAAAGCAACTGAAGTAGATCATATATAAAGTTGCCAAAGCAACTGAAGTAGATCATAAACAAAAGAGAAATAAACAATTAAAAGATGAACAGTAAGCATTACACTCACAGAAGTTCCATAAGAATAAAGACATTTCAAATTGTGTATATATACAGTGTTGTAACGATGTGCAAATGGTTATTGTACAAAAGGGAAAATAAACAAACATAAATATGGGTTGTATTTACAATGGTGTTTGTTCTTCACTTGCTGCCCTTTTCTTGTGGCAACAGGTCACAAATCTTGCTGCTGTGATGGCACACTGTTGTATTTCACCCAGTAGATATGGGAGTTTATCGAAATCGGGTTTGTTTTTGAATTCTTTGTGAATCTGTGTAATCTGAGGGAAATATGTGTCTCTAATATGGTCATACATTTGGCAGGAGGTTAGGAAGTGCAGCTCAGTTTCCACCTCATTTTGTGGGCAGTGAGCACATAGCCTGTCTTCTCTTGAGAGCCATGTCTGCCTACGGCGGCCTTTCTCAATAGCAAGGCTATGCTCACTGAGTCTGTACATAGTCAAAGCTTTCCTTAAGTTTGGGTCAGTTACAGTGGTCAGGTATTCTGCCACTGTGTACTGTCTGTGTAGGGCCAAATAGCATTCTAGTTTGTTCTGTTTTTTTGTTAATTCTTTCCAAAGAGTGAAATAATACTCTTTTTGTTTTTTCATGATTTGGTGTAATCTCCCTCTGTCTCTGAACCTCCAGTGGAAAGCCAACTAACTCACTAGGCGACCGTTGCCATGGTGTCGGCATGTACAAGCTCTCCATTGACTGTCCCTGTGGGTAATAAGCTCAACCCATCCACCGTCCCTCACCTCATAACCCTCACCACGCAATTCCTTCCAATCATCTCTTCACAAAGCGACAGGCCTCAGTTCCTAACCCCTGGTCAATAGCTCTAACTCAATCATCTCTTCACAAAGCGACAGGCCTCAGTTCCTAACCCCTGGTCAATAGCTCTAATCCAATCATCTCTTCACAGAGGGACAGGCCTCAGTTCCTAACCCTTCCTACTCTCTGTGTAGGGCCAAATAGCATTCTAGTTTGCATTCTAGTAGGCCTCAGTTCCTAACCCCTGGTCAATAGCTCTAACTCAATCATCTCTTCACAAAGCAACAGGCCTCAGTTCCTAACCCCTGGTCAATAACTCTAACTCAATCATCTCTTCACAAAGCGACAGGCCTCAGTTCCTAACCCCTGGTCAATAGCTCTAACTCAATCATCTCTTCACAAAGCAACAGGCCTCAGTTCCTAACCCCTGGTCAATAGCTCTAACTCAATCATCTCTTCACAAAGCGACAGGCCTCAGTTCCTAACCCCTGGTCAATAGCTCTAATCCAATCATCTCTTCACAAAGCGACAGGCCTCAGTTCCTAACCCCTGGTCAATAGCTCTAACTCAATCATCTCTTCACAAAGCGACAGGCCTCAGTTCCTAACCCCTGGTCAATAGCTCTAACTCAATCATCTCTTTGCAAAGCGACAGGCCTCAGTTCCTAACCCCTGGTCAATAGCTCTAACCCAATAATCTCTTCACAAAGCGACAGGCCTCAGTTCCTAACCCCTGGTCAATAGCTCTAACCCAATCATCTCTTCACAAAGCGATAGGCCTCAGTTCCTAACCCCTGGTCAATAGCTCTAACTCAATCATCCTTTCACAAAGCCACAGGCCTCAGTTCCTAACCCCTGGTCAATAGCTCTAACTCAATCATCTCTTCACAAAGCGACAGGCCTCAGTTCCTAACCCCTGGTCAATAGCTCTAACCCAATCATCTCTTCACAAAGCGACAGGCCTCAGTTCCCAACCCCTGATCAATAGCTCTAACCCAATCATCTCTTCACAAAGCGACAGGCCTCAGTTCCTAACCCCTGGTCAATAGCTCTAACCCAATCATCTCTTCACAAAGCGACAGGCCTCAGTTCCTAACCCCTGGTCAATAGCTCTAACCCAATCATCTCTTCACAAAGCGACAGGCCTCAGTTCCTAACCCCTGGTCAATAGCTCTAACTCAATCATCTCTTCACAAAGCGACAGGCCTCAGTTCCTAACCCCTGGTCAATAGCTCTAACCCAAAGAGAGGACTACTGGGAGATGCTCATTGATCTGTTACAGGTCATTAGTGTGGAGATCACACACGCACGCACGCAAGCACACACACACACAAACACACACAAATACTAATGCAAAAACACACACACCTCTCTGCTGTCCTCCTCCTCTGCCCCCTCCTCCAAAGTGAGAGCTGCCAGTTGATTGGCTCTCTGCTCCATCAGGTTGACGTAACGGATGGGATTGGACAATGCCTCGATGACATCTGAGAAAGAGATCAGAGTGAGGGAGGGGACAGAATGTATCATATATGATGTTCTGTAAGCCCGTGGAAACATCAACCTGGTTAGAACTCTATGGTTAGTTACTGTATATACCAGTATTCTGTAAGGTATGTCAACCACTGTACCTGCAAATGTATCAGGGACATAGTCCTTGACCTCTACATAGACAAACAGAGCAGGGAGGGTCAGAGCCTGGTTCTTCTCATTCCTCAGACCAATGTAGTGATAACCTGGAACACACACACATGGGTCGTGATCAGAAGTTCAAGGACTGCTTACACAGTATCACTCAAGCAGAACAATAGACCAGAATGGTAGTCAGTCAGGCTAACAGGCTGTAAGCCTCACCTGGGCGGATGGCATTCACAGGAATGATGCGATGGCCAATGAACTTCCCTCCATCTTCAAACACAGATATCCTCATCGAGGCCAGAGTGGGCAGTACCACCTGCAGAATGACAGACACACACACACACACACACACACACACACACACACACACACACACACACACACACACACACACACACACACACACACACACACACACACACACACACACACACACACACACACACACACACACACACACACACACACACACACACACACATGTACCCATGTAAGAAAGGAGACACTTTGATAACGACAGCCTCCTCCTCCTAGATAATGTTGACAGATTACCCTGGGAGGGCTGGATTTTTTTATTATTAAGAACTACAAATCCCATAACACTTTGCTCTATGATGTTTTAAACAGTACTTTACACACATAATTCAATATAACATTATGTACATCTATAAGTGTTGCATTCTTGAAGATCAAGGTCTCCTCCTCCCAGATAATGTTGACAGCATTACCTTCGGTGATCTTAAAGAACTACAAATCCCATAACAGTCGGCGCTACATTGTGGTTTACCTTCTTGAGGACAAAGGCCTCCTCCTCCCAGACAGGGTTGACAGCGTTGCCCTGAGACGTCTTGGTCTTAAAACCCTTCCTTCTGGTGTCCACTGGCAGACCAAACATGTCTATCTCCACATATGTCCCCACCTTCTTATCAGTCAGGAACTGGCCTGAGATGATCTGGAGAGAGATAGTTGAAGATATTAAGTGTGAGCGTTGTAATGTCCGTGCACACATACACAGGCATGCACACACACATACATAGCATGCACACACACAGATACACACCTTAACAGACAATGTGTTGGCTACGATGCCGTCCACAGTGCTCTCAGCGAAGGGATCAAAGTGTTTGTCTGGTCGCCTCATGAACTCTGGTTTCAGCCTGTAACCACACTTTCCATTGTACTCATACATACCCAGGTTCAACATCATGGACAGGTCTGAAAGAGAGAGAGAGAGAGAGAGAGAGAGAGAGAGAGAGAGAGAAAGGGGGAGAGAGAGGTTAAGGGAAAGAGAGAGAGAGGGCAGAGAGAGATAAGGAAAGGGGGAGAGAGAGGGCAGAGAGAGAGAAAGAAAGGGGAAAGAAAGGTTAAGGGAAAGAGAGAGATAGGGCAGAGGGAGATAAAGAAAGGGGGAGAGAGAGGTAAAAGAGAAAGAGAGAGAGGGCAGAGAGAGAGATAAAGAAAGGGGGAGAGAGGGGTTAAGGGAAAGAGAGAGAGAGAGGGCAGAGAGAGAGAGAGAGATAAAGAAAAGGGGAGAGAGAGGTTAAGGGAAAGAGAGAGAGGGCAGAGAGAGATAAAGGGGGAGAGAGAGGTAAAAGAGAAAGAGAGAGAGGGCAGAGAGAGAGAAAGAAAGGGGAAAGAAAGGTTAAGGGAAAGAGAGAGATAGGGCAGAGAGAGAGAGAGATAAAGAAAAGGGGAGAGAGAGGTTAAGGGAAAGAGAGAGAGGGCAGAGAGAGATAAAGAAAGGGGGAAAGAGAGGTAAAAGAGAAAGAGAGAGGGCAGAGAGAGAGATAAAGAAAGGGGGAGAGAGGGGTTAAGGGAAAGAGAGAGAGGGCAGGGAGAGAGAGAGAGAAAGAAAGGGGGAGAGAGGGTTTAAGGGAAAGAGAGAGAGAGAGCGCGGGATGGATTGATGGAGGGATGGAGGGAGCGGGAAAGAGAGAGGGAGATGAGAAGAAGGGAGAGAGGTTTTAGAAAGATACAGAGGTACACACAGCCATTCCCATACTCAGGTTCAATGATGTAAACAGCTCTGAGAGATATATATCACCTTAATAAAATAGTGTGTGTGTGTGTTGATGTAGTTCTTACCTATGGTCTGGAAGTTCAGGGCCACCAGTTGACAGCCTGCATTCCAGAAGAGCTGAGGGTTATAGTTGGAGGAGTCTACTCTGGTGCCTTTAGGGTAGATACGACTCAGCTGCAGCTTGTTATACCTGAACACGCTCCGTTAAGGACAGGACACCTTGGGCCTCATTATCAACCATACATTCATTTCTCATAAAATGTTGGTGTACGTGGAGATTCTAGGATTTGGGTGGGCAAGAACACATATGCGTGTTTTCATTGATAGATCAGAGCCATACTATATTTCTACTATATTTCTAAGCTCGAGTGTTACAATCCAGCCTGCAATATGCACTCCATCACCTTTTATGGGAACAAAAACCTTGTCATTTGCAGTATGATTTGAAGATGTTGGAACTGGGCCATGACAGTTTGATCACATTTCTGCACAGGTGTGGGCAGAATGTTTTAATCTTTTTCAGCTACTTTTTTGAACTAAAAATGCAGGCAGCCTATAGCGAGTGCTAAACACTGCCAGCACATTCTGTAAGATTGATTGATTGTCTATTGAACGATTTAAGAGTAAATGCTGCCTACAGCCTGCAATACTCTGCAAAAGATGAATTGTTGTTCAATATTTTGTCTATCAATGCATGATTGTCTCCTTAAACAGGTTACTATGTCCAGCTTCTATTGAACAGTAATACTGTAGTCTACCCATACTGACATACTGACATACTGACATACTGACATACTGACATGGGCTACAAGTCTATTTACTGTTGAGCATGTTTGGCTAGTGAATGAGCAATGGATAAATAGTAGCCTAACATGTGTTGTGTAGCTGGAATACCCCAGTCAGTTGATCAACCATTAGAAGTTGAGCGTACACATGGTCTGAGATTTGCGTGTGTACACACACTTTCCCATCAAGTTAAAAGTGAAAAAAAATACTAACCTTTTGATAAATGAGGCTCCTGGACTTAACCAGGTGATTTACAAGTTCACCTTGCTTTTGGTGTACTTTTTCAAGAAATGGAAATATTTGAACAGACATTTGAATCAAATATTCCATGCAGAGTGGGAAGGATACTCAACAAACTCCACAGGTGACTTAGTGAGCTGCTCCAAGGCTTTGGTCTCCACAAACGATGACATCTGATAGCTCCGATTGATCTCTGGAACAACAGCAATTGATTGATTGATAAATTCATTTAAAAAATGGCATAACTTTTGGGATTGATTCTTTTATTTTTTTAAATCCAGCTGAATTTTAAACAGGACATCTGTGAGAACAGAACAACTCATTTGAGCTGGTGTGTATTCAAACTGACAAAAAATGTGGTTCACAATCGCAGTAAATATTTAAGTGTGCTCTAAACAGGTGTTGAGTTGTGGTCACGAGTGATGGTCCTACTTTTGGAGGCCTCGAAGGAGTTAAATTTGACTGGCTGGACATAACTGACCAGGTTGGACATCTCTTCTGTGGCAAATGCCTCACTGCCCGCTGTACCCTGGAGGAGGAACACACAACAGTCAGAAAGAGAATCCTCCTCTCTCCTCCTCTCCTCCTTGTTTGACTATTGAAACATAGCCCGAGAAGTAAGTGTTTCTGAATCTCCACTAGGGGGCAGCCTAAGAACACCATACATGTAACAAGAGACCTGATGGCGCAGGAGAAAGAATGAAGATGTACCTCATCCATGGACCCCTTTTTACAGTCATCGTCATCATCATCCTCATCGTCACTCTCTGCCTCAACTTCACCTGAAAGACAAACGTAGGTTTAAGTTAGCTTCTCAGACTACATGCTGGTGATGACTGAATGCTGTATGGTCAGAGGGCAAGCCCCAGGGTTAGACTTTTGATGGAGCAGGAAGCAATATGGAAATAGATCCACCAAGCTTTTCAGTGTGGTTACTGTAGGGCCGCTTAGGGAAAAGGGTGGAGGGAGCTAGGGATAGGTGATAGGAAAAGGAATTAAGGGAAGGAGCTAGAGAAAGGGAATAAGGGAAGGAAGAAACTAAGGAAGTGACTAGATTTTAGAACTAGGGCTACTAAGGGTTGTTCTAGGACCAGGTAAAGGAGGAGGAGTGTCTGATGGGGTATGTGTATGTATTATGGATCCCCATTGGTTCCTGCCAAGGCAGTAGCTACTCTTCCTAGGGTCCAGCAAAATTAAGGCAGTAATATCCAATTAAAAACATTACCTTTCACAACAGATTTCATAACACATTAAGTGTGTGCCCTTTAGGCCCCTACTCCACTACCACATATCTACAACACAAAATCCATGGGTACGTGTGTGTATAGTACGTACTGTATGTTATGTGTGTGTGCATGCGTGTGTCTGTGCCTGTGTGTGTGACTCTTCACAGTCCCTGCTGTTCCATAAGGTGTATTTGTATCTGTTTTTAAAATAACATTTTACTGCTGCATCAGTTACTTGATGTGGAATAGAATTCCATGTACAGAACAAGGGTATGGCTTGGAAAAGGCTATAAAGACACACCTGACACCCAAACCATATTTTGCTTCAGAATTGATAAACATGAGATTAGAGTCAGGTTCGGTTTTCAGTTTTGGCTTGTTGGTTTAATAGTAGCTGTGTCCTTACAGTCTTTCCCATATGGCTCACCAATGGACTTCCTTCCCTGTGATCTGAGGCTGAGCCCAGCGACTTCTATTGGCTGGGAGGACTCGGTCATCTCCAGGTTGGTCGACCCTGGTGGACAGCAAACAATCAATAACCATTATGTGATACGGTATATGCAGTGGAGGCTGGTGTCACTTTTAAATCGGAGGATGGAGTCATTGTAATGGAATGGATGGAACAGTATCAAACACAGAGGAATCCATTTCCATTCCTGCCATTACAATGAGCCTGTTCCCAGATATTCCCCTTCACCAGTCTCTACGAAATGCTTCAGAGATCAAGATGGACTGCAAGTCGCACAGGATGAAATGTGTCTGTGACTCTACCAGCAGGGGGCAGTGTGTACCTTTATTTAACGAGGCAAGTCAATTAAGAAGTTGTTATTTACAATGACAGCCTAGGAACAGTAGGTTAACTGCCTTGTTCAGGTGCAGAACGACAGATTTTTACTGTCTGAGCTCAGGGATTTGATCTAGCAACCTTTCGGTTACTGACCCATCGTTCTAACCACTAGG
>NC_060186.1:64228513-64233513 GCF_021184085.1 Oncorhynchus gorbuscha | reverse complement strand
GTTTAATCATGTGATGCCCTTCTGTCCTGTTGGATCACACTGCTGATGCCCATTGATAAAGGAGGGTTACATGCTGACCAAACTGGATGCGTGCGTGCGTCCACCATCACGCGCACGTTGATTTTGTTCATCCACACCAGAAGTGATCAGGACACGCAGGTTGAAATATTAAAACAAACTCTGAGCCAATTATATTCATTTGGGGACAGGTCAAAAAGCATTAAACATGTATGGCAATTTAGCTAGCGAGCTTGCAGTTGCTAGCTAATTTGTCCTGGGAAATAAACATTGGGTTGTTATTTTACCTGAAATGCACAAGGTCCTCTACTCCTACAATTAATTCACAGATAAAACGGTAAATCAAGTTAATTTCTCATCATCTCTCCTCCTTCCTTCAGGCTTCTTTTTCTTCTTAGGACTTTATATGGTGGTTGGCAACCAGCTTTACAGCTTTACTACAACTGACTGGAGTGTGGACCTGAGTTCATCTTTCAATCACCCACGTGGGTATATGCTCCTAAAAACCAATGAGGAGATGGGAGAGGCTGGACTTGCAGGTCGTTGAGGATCACAAATAGAACCAATTTCTATTTTACCGCCTGGCCACGCAGCCGCTCGCTGATGCGCACGAGCAGTATGGGTACAATGATTGAAAAACTCGTATGTGTACATTTATTTTGCTTTGCGAGCAGCGTCGTTAGCCTGTTAGAAGACACTGAGCTTCATCACACAATCGCATGCAAGCGCTCGTACACGTAGGTAAACGCTTGCACACAGGCACGCATCACACACACACACAATTACCAACTTTCTCAGCTTTAAACAGTATCACACTTCTGAGCATCTGCCATATCTACTTGTCTTCAGTTCTCTTTCCTCCTCAACTAAGAGAACATCTTGATCCATACACATACACGATACTTCACACCAAAAAGCAGCTCAGCATTTCCTCTTAATGGACTATAAAGAACATCACACTTCTAGCTTAGTCAGTACTGCTTCCACCTGATTCAGCTCACACGGAGGCTCAAACCCAGGCCCTCTGCCTTGCTAGCACGAGTCCACCCTCCCGAAGAGGCTAACCAGTTGGCGCCACCGAAGTGAACAATTCTGCAGTGCAAGTGGTGCCACTTCAGGCTGAGGAGGAAGTGTAACACATCCCTATGAGCTACAGGAGCAACAGAGGGTCATTGATCTGTGAGCAACTTTCTGGAAGCAATCATTCCATTACAACCATCTTTAGTCCCCCATGGCCATGTCCTAAAATTCCCATATCAGTCATAATCAGTGGTGAATTTGGCAACAACAGAAAATTGTTGATACATGCCAGCAAACCCACTACACAACACAACACTAAACAATAGATGAATTGCACTATAATGGTGACACATTGTTAGGGCCAACACCTTACCACTGAGGACACCTGGCTATCAGCGGAGCCTTGTCTGGCAGCGAAACAGTTCATTCAGTCTCATTTACAGCCTTTAAAAAAAAACTGCTGTGTACTTATGAGTGCATTTGTGCGTGTTTATGTGTGTGTGATTGTTGTTATGTCAGAATAGACTCTGACAAGAAGTTCCTCCACAAAGGGACAATGCAAGCTTTTGACTGGTAGCCATGGCAACTGGCTGGAAGGAGATAAGAAAAGCAGCACAGTCTACAGATCACCTCGTAACACAACACGCACACACACACACATAGACACACAGCACACAATAGCTGACTGGTAGGGAGAGAGGACCATGTGGTTGTGATTGCAGACAGATGCAAAGGGTTGGTTTGGATAAAGAGCAATAGAGAGAGGAAGGGAGGGAGAAAGCTGAGGGAGAGAGAGGGGAGAGGCAGCGGAGAGAGAGAAACAGAGAGAGGGAATGAGAGATCAAAAGAGACAGGTAAACATGTAGTTTTAGTTTAGGCTGTTTAGAGGGTCACTCAGGGGTGAGGGAGCGGAGAGAGACACTACACTCACTGGTCCATGTCATAGAGGTGTGTTGAACTGTGTGTTTGACAGTGTGTAAACATGAGTGTATGTGCAAGCAGGGGTCTTACAGGGTACTTCTCCAGAGGGTCGGTCAGTAACATGTCTCCAAATATTGACCTGCAGTACTCCGCCATCTTGGCCTGCTGCTTGGGCCTGGGAGGCAACACACATACAGCGTTACAACCATTACAATCACCTCACAGTGGCCTAATGTTGGTATTTAGCAATTTGCTACTGAAGTTGATAACGTTAGTGTGACCGATTGGGATTTGAATCTGGGTGTCCTTGAGGAGCTAATGCAAGTCACCAGGTCTCAGCTCAAGCAAGGTCACTAAACATGAAAATGTGACTCACCAAGCCAACTTCGCTACATTTTAATCTAGCCAGCTAATGGCTTCAGAGTGGCTAGCATGTAGTGAGTCACTATTGACTTAAGAGTGACTAGTATTAACAAAGATGGTGATAAATGAATGGCCTTTTACCATTGAAAACAATTGTCAGTGTACTAACTGTGTGTGTCTCAGATAGACACCAATCCTATAGCAGCTGGGTCTGGTCAGAGTAGTTCATTAACTTTTATTGAACCAGAAAAGAACTGTGAGTGGGGTGTCTCACTTCCTCTTCCGTCTCTGGTATTAGCATGTAGCTATTAGTTAATGCCCTACTTTAAGAGTGGCTAACATTAGCATATAGCTAATTAGCGCAATACACAAGAGTGGCAAGCATGGCAGCCAAAATTGCACTACCAGAACCATAGAATACAGAGGTCCAGAATCACTGTTTGAACTGATGTTAAACAAATCGGAAAAGTGTTGGAGTCCTGAGAGGTGTTGACTTACGAGTCCACGTGGTTCTCAAAGGAAAGGATGACAGGGAAAGGGGAGGTCTTGAAGGCACACTCTGCTATGGCCTCAATCACTTCCTATAGACACATAGAGAAGACAGACAGGGTGTCAGAGCTGGTCAATGACCAATGGGATCAAATATCAATGAATGTGATCGCTGATCAAATTGTATTTTATTTGATGACAGATATAAAATGGCTGGTGGTCAGGCAAAATATCTATTATGAATATTTGAAGTACAAGATTGGTACAGTGATTTGGAGAGCCGCTGGTGTAGAGCTTGTTGACTCATTGAACATCTGATACGGATGTTTAGTAGCGTAAGACTAAGTGGTTAAGTGAATTTTACAACCATTTATATCGACGCAAGAGGGTAAATACACTTAATAGCTTACCCTCTATCTCTCTCACATACACTTCCCCTTCTCTCTCTCTATCTTCCGCTCATTACCTTTCTCATTCCCTCTCATTCCCCCTCTCTCTCTCATTCCCTCTCTCTCATTCCCTCTCATTCCCCCTCTCTCTCTCATTCCCTCTCTCTCATTCCCTCTCATTCCCCCTCTCTCTCTCATTCCCTCTCATTCCCCCTCTCTCTCTCATTCCCTCTCATTCCCCCTCTCTCTCTCATTCCCTCTCTCTCATTCCCTCTCATTCCCTCTCTCTCATTCCCTCTCATTCCCCCTCTCTCTCTCATTCCCTCTCTCTCATTCCCTCTCATTCCCCCTCTCTCTCTCATTCCCTCTCATTCCCTCTCTCTCTCTCATTCCCTCTCATTCCCCCTCTCTCTCTCATTCCCTCTCATTCCCCCTCTCTCTCTCATTCCCTCTCATTCCCTCTCTCTCTCTCATTCCCTCTCATTCCCCTCTCTCTCTCATTCCCTCTCATTCCCCCTCTCTCTCTCATTCCCTCTCATTCCCTCTCTCTCTCTCATTCCCTCTCATTCCCCCTCTCTCTCTCATTCCCTCTCATTCCCCCTCTCTCTCTCATTCCCTCTCTCTCATTCCCTTTCTCTATCAGTCCACTTATACATTTCTATTTCACTCTCAAACAAAGTCTCATTCTCTTGCGTTTACATAGGCAGCCCAATTCTGACCTTTTTTTCCACAAATAGTTTTTTTGACCAATTACATCAGATATTTTCAGAGCTGATCTGATTGGTAAAAAGACCAATTAGTAAAAAAGAATATCTGAATTTGGCTGCCTGTGTAAACTCAGCCATTGTACTCTTACTAAAGACTAAATTCCCTCTATCAATCAATCTCTTCTCCGTATAGCTCTCTGCTTTCATCCTCTCCTCCTCTCCCTCTCTCCTATTGCTCTCTACAATACTAAATACCGTGCAACTCTTTCTCTCCATCTTCCTGTTTCTCAAACCATATTTATCTCTCTCTCTCCCCTCTTTCCTTTTCTCTCTCCCTCCCTCCCTCTCCCGTCTTTCTCAACTCTCTCTCCCTATCCCCTCTTTCCTTCTCTCTCCCTCCCACTCCCCTCTTTCCTTCTCTCTCCTTCCCTCTCCCCTCCTTCCTTCTCTCTCCCTCCCACTCCCCTCTTTCCTTCTCTCTCCCTCCCTCTCCCCTCCTTCCTTCTCTCTTTCCCTCCCTTCTCCCTATTTTTTCCCTCCTCCTCCATGCCCATTGTCTCGCTTCCACTCACTCTTTCTCCATCCCTCCCCATCTCCCTGTCACGAGTCCGACCGAGGGTGGTTTTTCTTCCCGGGCGGGTGGCGCTCGGCGGTCGTCGTCACCGGCCTATTAGCTGCCACTGATTGTCTTTCCTCCCCCTCCCTGTATGTTTATTGGTAGCACCTGTTGGTGAATGATTAGTTTGTCTTTAATAGACAGCCGGCCCGCCTGGTTGTTGTGCGGGATTAATGATTGTAACCTTCGGCTCTAATGTAGAGGAACGTGTTTGTTCCTGGTCGTGAAATTTCAGTTGTACCTTTCTCATTCCCCGTGTTTGGGGCCGTTATTATTGTGAGCACCCTGTGGTGCGTTGGTGCATTAAAGAGCACAGCATTGCACTCTCTGTCTCCTGCGTCTGACTCCACACCCACGACACCCGGAGCATTACACTCCTTCTCCCTCCATCTCCATCTCTCTCTACTATCTCTCTGGTTCCAGACAGTTTACCTTGAAGGAGATTTCAGTTGTCATGGTGAATCCATGTGTGATGAC